>NC_066580.1:244646923-244649423 GCF_024323335.1 Lathyrus oleraceus
TATATATATATATATATATATTACTTAGCTACTTAATATATTTGTTTAACATATAGCCTTCTCAAGGTTTACCGCACTAAATCAACATTTATATAATGATTTTTAATTATTTTATAAATTGTTCTAAAATCAAATATGTGTTTTCAACCCTAAAACAAGAGAATATGCAGATTTTTTATGAATAATTTTATTGACTTAAATAGTAATGTATTGAAAATTGAGTTTTTATAAATCTAGAATTCTAAAATATAATTAATTGATATCATTATATGTTGGCTTGTAAAAATGATCATGAAAAAAATTAAACAAAGAAAATGAAAATTCATATAGAAAAAGATGGGTTAAACTTATTAGAAACGAAACAAATTGTGAAAATAAGATAGAGCTAGTTTTATTAAAAACATGAAACCTATTGGATGGACATATTTTAAAAGAGATTAGTTTGTTTTGAAAATTATAGGATGTGTTGAAACACTCCAAATGCATGTCTTCTAATTAAAATAACATATACGTATATATATATATATTATATATATATATATATATATATATATATATATATATATATATATATATATATATATATATATATATATATAATATATATATATATATATATATATATTACATAGCTACTTAATATATTTGTTTAACATATAGCCTTCTCAAGGTTTACCGCACCAAATCAACATTTATAGAATGATTTATAATGTTTTATAAATTTTTCTAAAATCAAATATGTGTTTTCAACCGTAAAACAAGAGAATATGCAGATTTTTATAAGATATAGTACACAGGTACTCAATTGGTCTCAACTGACAACTAATTGAGCATTTAAGGGAATATGGGATATTACATATATATATATATATATATATATATATATATATATATAAATATTACTTAGCTACTTAATATATTTGTTTAACATATAGCCTTCTCAAGGTTTACTGCACCAAATCGTCATTTATAGAATGATTTATAATTATTTTTTAAATTTTTCTAAAATCAAATATGTGTTTTCAACCCTAAAACAAGAGAATATACAGATTTTTTATGAATAATTTTATTGACTTAAATAGTAATGTATTGAAAATTGAGTTTTTATAAATCTAGAATTCTAAAATATAATTAATTGATATCAATATATGTTGGCTTGTAAAAATGATCATGAAAAAAATTAAACAAAGAAAATGAAAATTCATATAGGAAAAGATGGGTTAAACTTATTAAAAACGAAACAAATTGTGAAAATAAAATAGAGCTAGTTTTATTAAAAACATGAAACCTATTGGATGGACATATTTTAAAAGAGATTAGTTTGTTTTGAACATTATAGGATGTGTTGAAACACTCCAAATGCATGTCTTTGAATTAAAATAACATATATATATATATATATATATATATATATATATATATTATATATATATATATATATATATATATATATATATATATATATATATATAATATATATATATATATATATATAATATATATATATATATATATTACTTAGCTACTTAATATATTTGTTTAACATATAGCCTTCTCAAGGTTTACCGGACCAAATCAACATTTATAGAATGATTTATAATTATTTTATGAACTTTTTCTAAAATCAAATATATGTTTTAAACCATAAAACAAGAGAATATGCAGACTTTTTATGAATAATTTTGTTGACTTAAATAGTAATGTATTGAAAATTGAGTTTTTATAAATCTAGAATTCTAAAATATAATTAATTGATATCATTATATGTTGGCTTGTAAAAATGATCATGAAAAAAATTAAAAAAAGAAAATGAAAATTCAAATAGAAAAAGACTAGTTAAACTTATTAAAAACGAAACAAATTGTGAAAATAAGATAGAGCTAGTTTTATGAAAAACATGAAACCTATTGGATGGACACATTTTAAAAGAGATTAGTTTGCTTTGAACATTATAGGATGGATTGAAACACTCCAAATGCATGTCTTTGATTTAAGAAGACATATACATATACATATTACTTAGCTACTTAATATTTGTTTAACATTTAGCCTTCTCTAGATTTACCGCACCAAATCAGCATTGGTAGAATGATTCAAAATTATTATATACATTTTTATTAAATCAAATATATGTTTTAAATACTAAAACAAGAGAATATGCACATTTTTATGATTAATTTTATTAACTTTGATAGTAATCTATTGAAATTTGAGTTTTTGTAAATCTAGAATTCTAAAATGTAATTAATTGATATCATTATATGTTGGTTTATAAAAATGATCATGAAAAAATTAAAAAAGAAAATGAAAATTGATATAGAAAAAGATGGGTTAAACTTATGAAAAACAAAACAAATTGTGAAAATAAGATAGAGCTAGTTTTCTTAAAAACATGAAAACTATTGGAAGGATACATGTCAAAAGAGATAAGTTTGCTTTGAACATTATAGGATGTGTTGAAACACTCCAAATGCATGTCTTTGAATTAAAATAACATATA
>NC_066580.1:244651923-244741923 GCF_024323335.1 Lathyrus oleraceus
ACTTATTAAAAACGAAACAAATTGTGAAAATAAGATAGAGCTAGTTTTATGAAAAACATGAAACCTATTGGATGGACACATTTTAAAAGAGATTAGTTTGCTTTGAACATTATAGGATGGATTGAAACACTCCAAATGCATGTCTTTGATTTAAGATGACATATACATATACATATTACTTAGCTACTTAATATTTGTTTAACATTTAGCCTTCTCTAGATTTACCGCACCAAATCAGCATTGGTAGAATGATTCAAAATTATTATATACATTTTTATTAAATCAAATATATGTTTTAAATACTAAAACAAGAGAATATGCACATTTTTATGATTAATTTTATTAACTTTGATAGTAATCTATTGAAATTTGAGTTTTTATAAATCTAGAATTCTAAAATGTAATTAATTGATATCATTATATGTTGGTTTATAAAAATGATCATGAAAAAATTAAAAAAGAAAATGAAAATTGATATAGAAAAAGATGGGTTAAACTTATGAAAAACAAAACAAATTGTGAAAATAAGATAGAGCTAGTTTTCTTAAAAACATGAAAACTATTGGAAGGATACATGTCAAAAGAGATAAGTTTGCTTTGAACATTATAGGATGTGTTGAAACACTCCAAATGCATGTCTTTGAATTAAAATAACATATATATATATATCTATATATATATATATATATATATATATATATATATATATATATATATATTACTTAGCTACTTAATATATTTGTTTAACATATAGCCTTCTCAAGGTTTACTGCACCAAATCAACATTTATAGAATGATTTATAATTATTTTATAAATTTTTCTAAAATCAAATATGTGTTTTCAACCCTAAAACAAGAGAATATGCAGATTTTTTATGAATAATTTTATTGACTTAAATAGTAATGTATTGAAAATTGAGTTTTTATAAATCTAGAATTCTAAAATATAATTAATTGATATCATTATATGTTGGCTTGTAAAAATGATCATGAAAAAAATTAAACAAAGAAAATGAAAATTCATATAGGAAAAGATGGGTTAAACTTATTAAAAACGAAACAAATCGTGAAAATAAGATAGAGCTAGTTTTATTAAAAACATGAAACCTATTGGATGGACATATTTTAAAAGAGATTAGTTTGTTTTGAACATTATAGGATGTGTTGAAACACTCCAAATGCATGTCTTTAAATTAAAATAACATATACATATATATATATATATATATATATATATATATATATATATATATATATATATATATTACTTAGCTACTTCATATATTTGTTTAACATATAGCCTTCTCAAGGTTTACCGCACCAAATCAACATTTATAGAATGATTTATAATTATTTTATGAACTTTTTCTAAAATCGAATATATGTTTTAAACTCTAAAACAAGAGAATATGCAGATTTTTTATGAATAATTTTATTTACTTAAGTAGTAATGTATTGAAAATTGAGTTTTTATAAATCTAGAATTCTAAAATATAATTAATTAATATCATTATATGTTGGCTTGTTTAAATGATCATGAAAAAAATTAAACAAAGAAAATGAAAATTCATATAGGAAAAGATGGGTTAAACTTATTAAAAACGAAACAAATTGTTAAAATAAGATAGAGCTAGTTTTATTAAAAACCTGAAACCTATTGGATGGACACATTTTAAAAGAGATTAGTTTGTTTTGAACATTATAGGATGTGTTGAAACACTCCAAATGCATGTCTTTGAATTAAAATAATATATATATATATAAATATATATATATATATATATATATATATATATATAATATATATATATATATTATATATATATATATATATATATATATATATATATATAATATATATATATATATATATATATATATATATATATATATATATATATATATATATATATATATTACTTAGCTACTTAATATATTTGTTTAACATATAGCCTTCTCAAGGTTTACCGCACCAAATCAACATTTATAGAATGGTGTATAATTATTTTATAAATTTTTCTAAAATCAAATATGTGTTTTCAACCCTAAAACAAGAGAATATGCAGATTTTTTATGAATAATTTTATTGACTTAAATAGTAATGTATTAAAAATTGAGTTTTTATAAATCTAGAATTCAAAAATATAATTAATTGATATCGTTATATGTTGGCTTGTAAAAATGATCATGAAAAAAATTAAACAAAGAAAATGAAAATTCATATAGAAAAAGATGGGTTAAACTTATTAAAAACGAAACAAATTGTGAAAATAAGATAGAGCTAGTTTTATGAAAAACATGAAACATATTGGATGGACACATTTTAAAAGAGATTAGTTTGCTTTGAACATTATAGGATGGATTGAAACACTCCAAATGCATGTCTTTGAATTAAGATGACATATACATATACATATTACTTAGCTACTACTTAATATTTGTTTAACATTTAGCCTTCTCTAGGTTTACCACACAAAATCAACATTAGTAGAATGATTCAAAATTATTATATACATTTTTAAAAATCAAATATATGTTTTAAATACTAAAACAAGAGAATATGCACATTTTTTATGATTAATTTTATTGACTTTAATTGTAATCTATTGAAATTTGAGTTTTTATAAATCTAGTATTCTAAAATATAATTAATTGATATCATTATATGTTGGTTTATAAAAATGATCATGAAAAAGTTTAAAAAAGAAAATGAAAATTGATATAGAAAAAGATGGGTTAAACTTATGAAAAACGAAACAAATTGTGAAAATAAGATAGAGCTAGTTTTATTAAAAACATGAAACCTATTGGGTGGATACACGTCAAAAGAGATAAGTTTGCTTTGAACATTATAGGATGTGTTGAAACACTCCAAATGCATTTCTTTGAATTAAAATAACATATACATTTCTTATCTTGCGGCATCCTCTTTCATTGACAGTGCACACGCGACACTTATCGTGATCGTGCTCATAGTGAATGTGCGCACACAACAGCCTACCAGGGACTGCCTTATATCATTCACATAAAGGACCTTATACCTGCCAGGGTAACCCTGAACCATGTTGACAGCTGCCTTCCCATGCTCGGGCAATGGGTTCTTCTTAACATTCGGGCCTACATCCTCAAAGAATAATATCCCACTCCTCACAAGGTCTTGCACCTTGGTTTTCAACGGAAAGCAGTTCTCCACGTCATGTCCGGGTGCACCGGAATGATACACACAATGAAGTTCAAGCTTATACCACCATTGAGGATTGGCTGGCACAGCAGAAGGATCACGTGGAGTTATCAACTTCCTATCGATCAAGGAAGGGTACAATTCAGCATAGGTCATAGGAATCGGGTCAAAAGTCACCCTCTTCCTCTCATAATTGTTGGTGTTATTGTTGTTACTGTTGTTACGAGGCTGGTAAGCCTGTTGTTGTTGACGAGATTGTTGTTGTGGTTGTTGAGCTTCTCTGAAAGCAGGTGCTATGTGAGCCACCTGGTGTTGGTTGACGATTAGTCGCACTTCCTTCCTCCTCACAGAGGGTCTTCTTTTACTATGGGAAGAAACAACATGGGTCTCCCCTTCCTTCTTCCTGGCAAATCCTCCATACTTCTTTATCGAAGAATCATCACGGGACAAACGTCCTTCCCGAACTCCCTCTTCTAGTCTCATCCCCATATTTACCATTTTGGTAAAGTCCGAGGGAGCACTAGCAATCATACACTCATAATAGAAAGAGCTCAATGTCTTCAGAAAGATCTTTGTCATCTCCTTCTACTCCAATGGTGGCACTATCTGAACTGCCAATTCCCTCCACCTCTGGGCATACTCCTTGAAGGTTTCCTTATCTTTTTGGGACAACGCCCTTAGTTGATCTCTGTCCGGAGCCATATCCATGTTGTATTTGTACTGTTTCACAAAAGCCTCTCCTAGATCATTGAAAGTGCAGATGCTTGCACTATCTAGCCCCATATACCAACGAAGCGCAACACCTGTCAGACTATCCTGGAAATAGTGAATCAGTAGTTGATCATTATCTGTCTGGGTCGATATCTTGCGGGCATACATCACAAGATGACTGAGTGGACACGAGTTTCCCTTATACTTCTCAAAGTCAAGCACTTTGAATTTGACTGTGATTTTCACATTGGGCACTAAGCACAGTTCAGCAGCACTCTTCCCAAACAAATCTTTGCCTCTCAACATTTTCAGTTCCTTGCGCAGCTCAAGGAATTGGTCCTTCATCTCATCCATCTTCTCATAAACGTCCGGGCCTTCAGATGGCTCAGAGTGATAGATGGTGTCTTCTACATGTGGCAAAGTGTGCACAATGGGAGGTGGCACATACATGACCGGGCTAGATGCCGACATAGAAGCAAAAGTGGGAGCGAAACCCTCTGGCACAAAATTGGGTGGCATTCCCCAAGGGAATCCAGCAGGCAGATTCGGAGCGAAGTGGGCGGTGGCAGCAGGCACTGTAGAGGTAACCACTTTAGAAATGACAGTCCTCGCGGGAGGAGTTGCAGGAGTTGGAGAAGCTTGGCACTGAGCAGCAAGAACTGACTCCATCATGGCAGTCAGTCGGGAAATCTCCTCTTTCAAATCTCGGTTCTCTTGCTCAAGGTGTTCCATGATCTTTGAATGATTGGCTCGAGTGTTGTACCGGTGAGTCAGCTTGTCTTCAAAATAAATGAAGAGCAAAGAGTTAGACCACTGTATCAAGAGCTCGGAACCAAAACCCGCTTATGCATATGATGCATGCAATGCTCGTGCATATGCTTTATTTTTTATCAGAGGAACTTTATAAGGATCTATTTGCAAATGTTTTAAAAATATTGAACTTTTTGAGACATATGTGGAATACTCATAGCAATATAATATTTGGAAACTTTTTACACCAAATAAGTAGTACAGTTTCGGTAACCAAATACAATACAAGAGAAAAGGAGAATAAACATCCTATGGAGCCCTAGAAGCAATCGTCTAAAGCCTTCGAGATCGGAAGATACGTCGCACGAAGCTTCTTCACCTCTCTCTCATAAGCTTCTTCCATGTCGGCCTTTTCCTTGGCAAGCTGATCATATCTCTTCTTCCAAAATCTAGACGAGGGAGGTAGGAGCGAAGTAACCACATCATCAGGCTCATCAATAACCTGATGCTCTAGAAACTCGACCATTGTATCCTTATCCTTGAGCTGTTGAAGAAGCTCCTCACACTCACGAACCCAAGCACGCGAACAGTCTTCGTCTCTTAACTCCTCTACTCCTTGATTAGGGAGGGCTTAAGGCCCAACCATAACCATAGGGGTAGGTCTCGGGTACTCATACGACATGCGATACTCGAGGGCTGTCTTTCTTACCCAAGAGGTGTAAGGCTCCAAAGCAACACAATTCCTTGGACCAAGCTCATTCCTCCCTTTCCTATGAACCTTGCGCTAGGCGCGAACCATTATATCTTTCAGGTTTTGGGGATCTTTACCCTTTTAAAAGAATAAGCCTTCCAACGAAATGTTGTTAGGTTTATCCTTTAAGGGGAACCCAAGCTGACGGCGAGCCAAAGCAGGGTTGTAGTTAATTCCACCACATGTACCAAGAAGAGGTACATTGGAGAACTCACCACAAGAATCAATAATCTTTATGCCATCATAAACACGATTATACCAAGAGATATCATCATTAGTGAGAGACATAAGTCTCGTAGACCACCGTAGACATCCATTGTTCTCCTTGAAGGCAAGCGTCTGAGGCAAGTGCAAAATAAACCACTTGTACAGCAGAGGCAGACAACATACAATGGAACCACCACCCTTTGCATTCCTCATATGCAAGGAGAAATAAGTGTCACCCAACAGAGTTGGAACGGGATTAAGAGAAGAGAAAATCCTAATAGCGTTCACATCCACGAAGTTGTCGATGTTGGGAAATAACACTAGCCCATAAATGAGGAGTACAAATATGGCTTTAAAAGCTTCCCTACTCATGGCCTTCCCAAACAAGGTAGCTTTGACAATCAGAAAATCATACGGGAGACCTTGAATTCCACCCTTGGTAGTCATATTGGCAATAATGTCAGATACCTCCACGTGAAGCATGTCAGCAATCTCTTGAGAAGACGAAATCTTCTCCAAACCACTGAACGACAATCAGTCAAGAATAGGTATACTCACATGATAAGCATACTCCTCCAATGTAGGAAAAAGCTGGAAATCCGGAAAAGTGAAGCACTGATACAGAGGATGGTAGAACTGCACCAACACACTCATCAGACCCTCATCCACCTTGGTAGAGAGAATAGCTAGAAGCTTCCCATGGCGAGCTTTGAACTCCAAGGGCTATAATACATAAGATGTCAGACGCCTTAACTCTCTTAAGTCGGGTTGTCTGAAATTGTACTTCTTCGTATTCCTTCTTTGCTTATCCATGTTTGAAAATTTGCAAATAGACCTTTTAAGTCCCTTGTAAAATCTTATGGTCGATGACATGAATGCGGATGAATGCATGGATGCATGGATGCAACAAACACACTCAAGGATCAAGCAAGTCACACCATACAAAGGTCACGGGATGGCTCAAGTCATCGTCAATATCAATCATCCATTTTGGTGGATTATGGATTACACCTTATCAACACCCAAGTTCCATTGATTTTGAGGATATACGAGAACGGATCAACCGCGAATCACAGGTTTGTTGTAAGTCACGAGCATGGAGTCTTGGTTAAGAACCACCCAACGGGAGTGTACTACAGTTAAACCTGACAATCATGTTCTAAAAGGGTCCCATAGTCATCATCCCATCTTTCAGATATTATCGGATAAAACGACTACTCGTCCTCCAAAAATATTCTCAAGAGGGACTCTTATGAGTGTAGTATGGCGTAACAATCACATCAAGTCTTACACTTGAACGACCTTCGCACTACGTCCTAAAATAGGCCAAGATGGGCTAGGTATCTAAGGTCCTTGGTTTCTAGGGTTCATATTGGAAAGAGTAATGCCTAACCACGACTACTCGTGTGACATTAGTGATCCCAATAAAACCTCCACCAAGTGAATGGACTTGCAAGTTAACTTGTTAAGGACTAACTCCACACAAGTCAACAAGACTATGCCATTTTCCTATCATAAGTGCACTCGAGTTTGGGTATAGAACTCATCTCACAAGAAACCACCAAGCATACAAGCAATTAATATGTCAAGCAATTCATACATTACAAACAATACATTTATCCCAAATTTGCACAAAAATATGCCACAAATAAATATAAACATATAACACATACAAGCAAAAAGTAGGCTAAACCCACGGGGCTAAGTGTGCGTCCCCAGCAGAGTCGCCACTTTTCTGTAGCGTGGTTTTCGTTACCTTTAGGTTTATTTACTAAACCAAAAGTCAACATACAATTCGAGTCGCCACCGCACTTTTATTTGTCCAAAGGAGAGGCTAAAAAGCGAACAAAAGCCAAGTAAGAAGTTTTTCAAATAAAAAACTAATAAAAATGTCAAAGATCTAGGTAAGGGGGTTGGTTATGAAATGGGAAGGTTTTACACACCCAAAACATCCTTAGTACTCTAAGGGAACCCTTTTTTCAAATATGTGTTGTAGGTTGGTATTTATGAAAAGATTTGTGCAAAAGATTGGAGGGATGAGAAGAGAATAAATTATATTTACAAATTTTGTTGTTTGAATGGATGAACCCATTGCCTACGTACCATCACAAAGGAGGATCAAAACCTCGTAGTTCGTGGTAAAAATTTCAAAGATTGGTGAATTGATTTTAATCAAAAGCCTTAAGGCCTTTTGTTATCAAAGGGAGAAAACTCAACCTAAACTAATAATCCACCATGCGAGGAAGGCTTCAACATGCTAGTGAGGGGTTAACCCTATAATAAGCATGGAAGGCTTATAATCCAACACTAAGGATGAGGTGATATTTACATCAAACACTATGATAACCCAAACCTATGACTAATGTTTTTGATAAGGTTTAACAAGTGGCCATTGAAACCACAAAAACAACTTGAAATGGGTTATATTTACATGTTAAATTTATTTACAAAATGAGGTCAAGGTTGGATTAAAGTTTATTTACAATGAGTATTTATGAAAATGGTTTTGAAAAGTCAAAGGCTTAAGGCCTAGGTTTCTAGTTTGAAATGAAGTCAAAGGTTTTGAAAAAAAATGATTTTTGGCTTCGTTAGAAGGGGGAGAAGAGAGAAGGGCTATTCCTAAAGCATACAAAGATTGTAAGGGCAAATTGTCATACAACATACAATCATAGGTTTCGATGATGACAAATGACCACCATGGATGAATCGGCATTGTCGATTCCACTTCTACAAAACAAATGCAACATATCACCTATCATATCCTTTTCTATGCTCATCTAAAACTGCTATATTTCATACAATATATGTGGATAAAATGTGATCATGACAAAATGCATGAAAACCACAAAAATATGAATTTTTGCAGATTTGCAGGGTTTGAGTCGACCGCAAGGGTCAGCGCATAGCATAGTGCAGTTGGTCACTGGTCAGCGCATGGAAGCTTGAGTCGACCACAGGTCGGCGCATAGCATAGTGCAGTTGGTCACGGGTCAGCGCATGGAGACTTGAGTCGACCACAGGGTCGGCGCAAGAAACCTTCATTTTCCCACGGGTCAGTGCATGCCGACCTATGGGCGACGCATACTGATATTGCAGGCCATGCATCGACGCATAGACCTGCTATGGTCGACCGCTCGTGCGCAAACTTAGTTTTTTGTGTGTATTTCCCACTCTGTTTGAAAAGCTGTTAAGTTTGGTTGGTAAGTTGGTTACTATATATAGAAGTTTAGTTACTTGTATCAACTAACATTTGTCAAATTGATTCAAGTGTTCAAAGAAACAAGAAAAAGTGAAATAGGTGTCCAAGATTCATCATCTTCATCTTCAACATCTCACAATACATCAACTACACACAACCATTTTTGAAGTGCTTTGTGATTGGTTAAAGGTGATAAGGTTCAAACCGAGATTGGGGAATCCGGTTCGGGTTGAAGCTTGTGACAAGTTTTTTCTTGAATAAAACCGTTAGGGTTTTGTCCTCCAAGACTGGTTTGTGTTTGGGGGTTTTTGGACGAATTCTTCATCAATTTTCAGCTGAGCGAAGGTGATTGAGAAGAGGAAGTCTTTGTCAATCTAGTAGCGGATTCAGTGAATTTGAAGGGAAGATTTCGGGTTTGATTTGTTGTAGTTGAGATCAGCCGGGCCGAGGGTTTGAAGAACGGAGGGTTGTTCAACAAAGGGGCTGGAATCGGAGGTCTATCAACAACAATCGAAGGACTTGATTCACCTTGAATCAAGGAACAAGGAGTGGAAGCAACATTCAACGTCTTGAGAGTTCGGTTGTATATTTGCTTTGCAATCCTTGTATAAACGGTTAAATTCAACAGGTGATATCTATTAAATCATCTCAATTCTAGTTTTAGAATTGAGGGCAGACGTACCCGAAGCGAGGACGACGGGGGAACTGCCTCATCAAATCTTTGCCTTCTCTATTTTTCAGCATATTTGTTTTTAGCTTAAAAATTAAGTGATTTTAGTATAAGTACTTTTATCAAACCTTGATATTAATTGAGTAAGAAGTTAAAACTCTGTTTTTGAATTCAAAGTACAAGTAAATATTGTACTAGACTAATTGAAATCTCTTACTCAACATAAATATCACTTGGAGTGTTTTTGCACACCAAGTGTTTGATAATTTGCCTAAACCAAAATTATCTTAGTTGTTTATCTAGTTTGGTTTGCTCTTTGAATCATTGGAACTTGGAATCTTAGCTAGTGAAACAAATCCTTGATAGTGTGACTAGTGTAGTGATTCGTATTCTACATTATCACTAATCCATAGGCTTGATGCATATCCGGTTTTCCAATAACGGTTCGTTTTAGACTATATTTTCCTCGGCCGCTTCCGCACTTAAAACAAATTTTCAAAACCAATTTTTAATTGGTAGCGCCGACTCAAATTTTAATTGGGATGTATTCAACCCCCCCTTCTAGATCCGTGCCATAGTCTAACAAGTGGTATCTGGAGCTCCGGTTCACTCCGTGCTTCAAAATATAACTTTGATAGAAAATGGCTAACGAACCTAAAGGGGCTTATAATAGAGCTCCCGTTTTCAATGGTGAAAATTATAGTTATTGGAAAGACTGTATGCGGGTGCACATAAATTCCATAGATAGAAAAATATGGAACATTATTCTCAATGGTCCAATTGAAATAACCATGACCAATGAGAATAATGAATTAGTGCCTAAGCCCGAAGCACAATGGACCGATGATGATGAAAAGAAATAAAATTATGATTGGAAAGCCAAAAATATCCTAATCTCCTCATTAGGTGTAGATGAATACTATCGTGTATCCCATTGTCCTACTGCTAAGGCCATGTGGGACTCACTACAAATTGCCCATGAGGGGACGAACGATGTTAAGTTGGCAAGAATTAACACACTAACATAAGAGTTTGATCTCTTTTTCATGGAGCAAGGGGAAACCATTGCTGACATGCAAAAGAGATTCACTCATCTTATCAATCGATTTCATTCACTAGGTAGGTCGGTTTCCAATGATGTTGCTACTAATAAGATCTTGAGATGTCTTAACAGGGAATGGCAGCCGAAAGTGACCGCCATTAAAGAAGCAAATGATCTTACCATATTAGACTTGACAACATTATTTGGCAAACTACAAGAGCATGAACAAGTACTCTTGAGCCTGGAACAACACGAAAAGAAAGAAAAGAAGGACAAAACAAAGGTGAGTGAAAAGAAATCAATAGCTCTTAAGACTTCCTCCTCGAAGTCTCAAGCAAAAGAGCAAAGTGATTATTCCTCGAGCGACGAAGAAGAAGAGGACAAGAGCGAAGATATGGGGTTGTTCGTTAAACGATACAATCGTTACGTGAGAAAGAATGACATCCAACATTCCGAGAAGAACTTGGTAAACTTCCGGAAACAATCGAGGTACTCTAAAAATGATGACTCAAAAGGAAATAAGACTAGAGGGTCGTGCTACACTTGCGGGAAGCCCGATCATTACAAACCGGACTGTCCGATGAACAAGAAAACAAAGGAAAAAGAATCATACAAATCACATAAGAAATCATCAAAGCCAAGGAGAGCATACATAGCTTGGGAAAGCGATAGCGACTCCTCCGATGATGAAAGTTCTAGTGATGAAGATGAAGCTGCAAACCTATGCCTCTCTGCTCATCAAAAGAACAAAAAGAAACAGGTACGACATGCTAAAATATGAAAAATCCTCTAGTATGTCTCATCATGAATTACAAGCTGCTTTTGATACTTTACACTGTGAAGCGAAAGAGGCCTTTAAAAGGCTTGCCTCAAATAACCATATTTTTAACCATTTGGAACAAAAAATTCTAGAATCCGAAAGGAAACTTGAGGCACTCAAAGCTTCTATAGTAGAAAGCACAAAAACAGGTTGTGAGGACCTTAGAAGTAGGATGATTAACTTTGGGTGTGATACTTGTTATATTTGGCAAGGTGAAGTAAGAAACCTAAAGGCCAAACTTGACAAGGCTCTTGAGCCCAAGATTACCTTTGCAATCGATAAATCAAACTTTCGAAAAAGTATGGTTAATCCATATCAAAAATATAAATATGTTATAAAAGATGAAGATAGCAATGGCAATCAAAATCTAAATTTCTCTTGTCTGTATTGTTGCAAGAAATGCCACTCCATTGCTAAATGCAGGTTTAGGAGATTCTTAGTTCCTAAAGGCATTTATCAATGGCTGCCTAAATGCAACCATTTCGTTACTCACCATTCAGGACCCAATAAGCCATTGGGTACCTTCTCGTGTTAATTGCATTTCCATAGGAACAATGCCTCGAGACCGCCGAAAGAAGATGGGTTCTCGACAGTGGATGCTCAAGGCACATGTCAGGAGACATATCACTCTTCATTGACTTCGTGGCTAAGAAGAAAGGATATGTAACCTATGGTGACAACAACCATGGAGCAATACTAGGTAAAGGTAGTGTAGGTAACCCTTCCTCCACTACTATTTCTGATGTATTACTTGTCGAAGGTCTTAAACACAATCTACTTAGCATCAGTCAATTATGTGACAAAGGATACAATGTATCGTTTTCAAAAGATTGTTGCAAAATTGTACATAATGATGATAAGAAGAGCATGTTTAATGGCCTGCGAGTGAATAATGTCTATATGTTAGACTTGAACGAAGTATCGTTAACAAGTGACAAATGCCTTGTAACAATGAGTGAAGATTCATGGTTATGGCATAGGCTTTTAGCACATGTTAACTTTGACTTACTAAACAAAATAGTCTAAAAAGATCTAGTCTTAGGTCTCCCCAAAATAAAGTTCACCAAGGATCACCTTTGTGATGCTTGTCAAAAAGGGAAGCAAACGAGGATCTCATTTAAATCCAAAAATATCGTTTCAACAACGAGACCTCTCGAACTTCTTCATATGGACTTATTTGGGCCATCTAGGATTAAAAGTCTAGGAGGAAATTATTACAGTTTCGTAATAGTGGACGACTTTTCTAGATTTTGTTGGACTATCTTTTTAGTAAGCAAGAGCGATACGTTCGCCGCCTTTGAAAGTGTAGCGGTGTATTCGTCGCTGTATGATCTATTGATTAAATCATAAGCAATGTATACAATGAATTCGAGTCGCCACCGCACTTTTATTTATCCTAAGGATTGGTTAAAAAGCGAACAAAAACCTAAGAAGTTTTACACGTAGAAAACTAATGAAAAAGATCAGAGATCGGGGTAAGGGGTAAATTACGCAATGGGAAGGTGTTAGGCACCCATCACGTCCTAGGTACTCCTAGGGAGCCCTTTTCACACTTGTTGTATAAAAAATGTTTATTTGTTTTGACATATTGTGCAAACATGAATGGGATGATGAGAAAAGAATGTACAAGTTAATTATTTTTGTGTTCGAACGGATGAACCCGTTGCCTACGTACCTTCCATCAAAGGTAAGGATCAAAACACCGTAGTTCGGCTAAAAAATTTCCAAACATTTGTGAGTTCATTTTAAAACAATAGCACTAAGGCTTTACGTTATCCACGGGAGAAAACTCAACCTTATGAAACAACACGTCCACCATGTGAGAAAAGCTTCCACTCGCTAGTGAGGGGTTAACCCTATAATAAGCGAGGAAGACTTACAATTCAATCAACTAAGGACAAATAGGTGAGGTTAACATCAACCAACTAGGATAAATCAAACCTACGACTAATGTATGAAAACTTAACAAGCATGGACAAAGCCACAAAGCAATTGAGTGAGTTGGATTAATGGATTATGATTATTCACAAAAGGATGGTCAAAGTATGGTTAGATTGATTCAAAGAAGTGTTATGAAAAGAAGTTTGAAAAGTCATGGACTTAGGGTCCAAGTTTCTAATTTGAAAAAGAGGATGAGAATGTTTGCACAACATGCATTTTACAAGTTTTTAAAAGTCAACAAGTGAAGAGGGGTTTGCAACAAAAAGGGTGTGGATGAAGTGTAAAACTTCCTAGAAGTTCACCTCTTGAAATCATATAGAAGATGATTCAAGTGTGTCCTTAGGAATGAGGCAACAAAGCAAATAAACAAGATAAAAGCAAGGTGATACCGGATGCTATCAATGGTCTTATACCAATCTCACAACAAAAGCGGATGTCGGATACCAATAACTGGGTTTACACCAAACTCCTGAAATAAAACAACGATACCGGAAGCCATCAATGGTCTTATACCAATCTCACAAAAGCAAAAGCGGATGTCGGATACCAATAACTGGGTTTACACCAACCTCCTAAAGCAAAACAAAACTTGGAAGTCGGATGCCAATCTATCTGGACTTAAACCAACCTCCAAAGTATGGTCATAGGAATACAAATGCCACATCACTGGGACTTACGATTGCATCCTCTCATACACCAAACAAGGGCAAAGAAGATATGAGTGACCAATGAGGTCTTACACTCTATCCTTCCATATCATGGGAACAAAAGCCAATCAACATGGTCTTACAATTATCCTCAATGGGTAAACTCAAACAAACCACAAGGGTATACAATAATGATCATATAAGGATCAACGATCAATAATGATGAATGCACAATGGCAAGTAAGTATGTACAAATGCAACAATCAATCAAGCAAACAAAGTCATTTAGCACCCACTATAACCAAACAAGGAGGCTCAATCAAAGGGTTTGACTTAAAAAGTCCACTGAAATAGGTGAATGGCGCTCTTAACCTTGCCATTGAGGGGCTAAGGTGAAGCAGATGAAAGGATATGAGGGGTGTGCCTCATCACTCTTATCCCTGGTCAGAGAGAGTATTGAATATCAGAAGGTGTGGGAGTTCAGAAAGATGGAACTCTCTCCACAAATTAGACTCGATAGATCTTGGGTTTGGATCTCAATGCTACAACCATGTAATGGGAGCAAGGAGAAGACTCACATAATAGTGGGAGATAGGCTACATATCTCTTATATCCACCAATTGCCTCAAAATGAGGACTTTTCCTGCTTGGGACAAACATAAACAATCACAAACATCGCCTCTTAAGGAGGACTTCAGACAGTTGCCTGTCTAAATAACAAGCCAGGTCTTCTAGACTACATGGAGACAAGAGAGTCTACCTCAATGCAAATGCTATACAAGCAAAGCAATGCAAGTTCTTAAGAGAACTGAGCAACTAAGGGTACCTGAAATCAATCAAATATAATCAGCATCCCAATCATTAACTCAAAACAACAACATAAGAATCAACAACAGTGTACAATAATGTGCATAACACCAAATCCAAATGAATCAAGCACCCTACAACACAAACAAGTTAGTTCATAATAGTCAAATGAAACAATTCAACTTGCATTAATTCCTTTAAGCACTTTGCTTCTTAACCTGAAAAGTCAAAGTCAAACTCAAACATGAGTAACAAGACCACTAGGACAAGCCTAGGGTCCAAAGGAGGGAAAAAATGTAAAACAGCAAGTGAAACATAACCAAAACCAAGGTTTATCAATTAAGAAGAAGGACCAATTGGTCTCACATCCAAACTATGCACTAATTTCATTTTATGCACAATTTAACTCAAAGTAAGCAAGTATGAATCACAAAATGAGTAAACAGCAAGATCACAACCAAACAAATATCAAAACAGCTCAATAAATTCCACAAAAATTCTATTCTAAACAGTACATATTCAATGAGCTACATGTCAATTTTCATAGCATTTGGACTAGTGGAAGTAGGGGAATTAAATTCAACATGTCATGGCATGCAAAAATCAACCTAAACTAGGTCACAAAACAAGTGTCAATTTCAATCAATTGTAAAACAGTGAAATCAAATGGGAAATGAATGGGACCAAAGCCAAATTAAAGCTATACATGTTAGGAAGCACTCCACCAAATTTCACATTCATAGGGTAAGGGATGAGTATTTAACAAGTCATGTAAGTTTGCTACTAAAGAAACAATCCAAAAATGCTAAACAGCAATCAAAAATCCAAATCAATTAGAGAATGGATCAATTAAATCCACAAAAAATCAGGGTGAAACCTAACACATAAGAGATATCTCATGCAAACAATCAGAGCCATAGGCCTAAGGTAAGCATGGAAAATTAAATCATGAAGTCAGCATAGCATAGTGTGACACATATTGTCACACTCAAAAAGAATAAATCATATCTATCAAACCAGAGATCCAAAAATCACAAATCATACATTAAAATCTCCAGGCATGAGTCAAGAATCATCATATGAAATTTCATTCAATTTGGAGCTAGCATGATTATTTGGTGATTAAAATGGTAAAACATATGAATAATGCACACATGATCAAGATCAATATACCATTCCAAAAAATTACCAGGCACAACTTGCACTACTATGCCTAAAAAATTCTAGAGAAAATTTGGGATCTAACAAAAAAATTGCCACCTAATTTGGATTAATATTGGATTTTATATGAATTTTATAAGATTTGTTAATTTATGAAATAATTATTTAATGTGATTAATGGATTAAATATGCTGCAGTGGCAGAACCGTAATTACTCCAGCCAGGCCAAAAACGACGCCGTGTTGTTTTTAATGTGTTGTCGCGTGGTGATTGGACGATATTGGAGGGAAACAGAATTTGAAAGTGGCAAGGCGCTGCAGCGGATCCAGCACGGTATTTTTCCAGATTTTCACGTTCATCCGCGTGTTCATCGTCTTCACCAATTGCAGATTCGGTCACGAGCTTTTCTTCACCAAAACACGCAAACGACATACCGATCTCTCCGTCTTTCCACGTAGATCACAGTTATGGCAACGAAAATGTCCAAAGATTAACGTACAAAAAGATCTAATCGAAAGAAGTTTCACACACAAATATTCAGATCAACATATCTAGCTCCATACTTAACGGAATCGCACGATTCAAACGGCAGAATGATCTATGTTCAACGATCTATCTAAGCCATGCATTGATTTCAAGAATTAAAGGTTTCGAGATTTCACCTTCTTGGAGTGGCAGTGTGAAATCCTTGCTTGTTTTGATCCAATTCTTGAAAACAGATGAAGGATGATGATTATGAAGGTGATTGGTGAAGAATTCTTAGCTCAAAGATGCACGAATCAATGAAATCCACCAGCTGCCATTGATGCTCAAGGTTTTGCAACAGTTGGAATTTGCACGTGTTTGGCTTCAATCTCCACAAACAGAACTTGCAAATTACCTGCAAGACATGAATCAACCAAAAACTAGCAAAAACAATGGTGAATTCTTGGAGAATTGATGAAAAAGTGAAAAATTTGAGAAAAGTGAGAGAATTTGAGAGTTTTTTGTGATGGATCTGAAAAAATGATTATCCTCCTGAGAAACAGTTACAATTAGGCTTATATACTTCACACTAATCCAAGCTTTAATCATGATTAGGCAAAATTGTGTGATTAGTGAAAATGAGCTTGTAATGCATTTTGGCCTTTTTGCCCTTGGATGGTTAGGATCAATGGAACAGTGTTTTCTCACTTCAAGCAAGTCATAAATCTCATTTGGAAGCTCTTGGAATTGGTCCCATGTCAAAATTCTTTGTACTTTGAAAGTTGGACCATTTTGCCCTTGCTTTTTAATTAGTACACTTGAAAAATGACCTTTTTATGTGAAGGCTTTTGGCAAAATGTGATGATGGATTATGAAAATACATGTTAAATGGGATTTGCTCAAAGAAGAACCATCCAATTTGGCCATTCCATTTGAAAGTTATGCCACTTTGAATTTAGGCATTTTCTGAAAATGATTTGATCATAATTTGCCAACCACACATGGGATTTGCATGTTCTTGGACTTTTTGGAAAGGTGAGAACAAGATCTTCAACTCTCATGTTGGACAAATTTTGATTTGAAGCTTGTATGATGAAGTTTTGGGGAGAAAAACTTTCCATTTTGGGCAGGTGAGAATTACAGGTCATTTCCATTTTGGGAAACTTTTTGTCTGACTTCACATCCTTCAACCTTGATCTTTGAAATGTTGAATGAGGCTCACATGGACATGAATGAGACATTTCCAACCATCTCACACCTTCCAATTCCTGATTAAATGCACAGTTGACCACAGTTGACCACAGTTGACTTTTCTAGGGTTTTGGTTGACTGAGCCGTGTTCTGATGAATTTCAAGCCTTTTTCTCTTGAGATCTTGATTCCAGATGATATCACAAGTTATATGAACTCTTTATGAATGATCATGGTGTCCAAATTCTTCAAGAATGGCCACCATCTATTGCTCAATGAATGATTTGACTGATTGACTGATGATTGCTTCAGCTGCAAGAAACATGGTTAGATAACAGTATTTTTGTACTTTTGGTTAGTAAACAAATGAAAAGCAATGACATACAAATGCAATACATGCTTGGTGATCAAGAACCACACTCACAAGGTAACCCACCCACTAAGAGGGAAGCTAGGGCATGCATTGATCCTTGAGGCTATGATATGATATGATATGAGCCATGAGGGATCTTAGGGCAAAAATTGGGGTCTTACAGAAAGGTTTGTTAAGCTTTCCCAAAATAAATTAAATACAAACATTGTTTCAATTAGAAGCGACCATGGGGGTGAGTTCGAAAACCATTTATTTGAAGAATATTGCGGTAACCATGGTATCGATCATAACTTCTCCGCTCCACGTACTCCTCAACAAAATGGGGTTGTGGAGCGTAAAAATCGAATTTTGGAAGAATTGGGAAGAACAATGATTAACGAAAGTGGTTTACCGGAATATTTTTGGGCCGACGCCATTAGTACGGCGTGTTATGTTTTGAATAGGGTGCTCATTCGCCCCATTCTAAATAAAACACCGTATGAGCTTTTAAAAGGGCGAAAGCCAAATGTTTCTCACTTACATGTTTTCGGTTGCAAATGTTTTGTATTAAATAATGGAAAGGAAAACTTGGGCAAGTTCGATTCCAAGGCCGACGAAGGTATCTTCCTCGGATATTCTCAATCAAGTAAAGCATATAGAATATATAATAAACGATTACTTGTTGTGGAAGAGTCTGTACATGTCACTTTTGACGAATCCTATCCGAGAAACATCGGAAAGGGTAGTGTTGTTCATGGTGTAGGTACATCAACGGAAGACATACTCAAAGGTGGCGAGCTGGGGATTGATCAACCCGACAAAGTCAAAGTTGAGGAGGATAAAGATGTACACCATGAGGAAACCGAGGTAGCTCATCCACCTTCAAACGATGATCTCCCTCAAGCTTGGAAGTCTCCCAAAGACCATCCAATCGACAACATTCTCAGAGATATCTCAAAGGGTGTTACAACTCGATCGAAGCTAAGTAATTTCTGTTATCACTTCGCTTTCGTTTCACAAATGGAACCTAAAAACCCTAAAGAAGCCCTACTCGATGAACACTGGTTTTTGTCAATGCAGGAGGAACTAAATCAGTTCACTAGAAATGAGGTTTGGGACCTTGTCCCTCCTCCGCGAGATCATCGAGTAATCGGCACCCGATGGGTGTTTAGGAACAAGTTGGACGAAAACGGGGTAATAACCCGTAACAAGGCGCGTTTAGTCGCGCAAGGGTATAACCAAGAGGAAGGCATCGACTATGAGGAAACTTATGCGCCGGTTGCCCGACTCGAGGCTATACGCCTTCTCCTTGCCTTCGCTTGTGCGAAAGACTTTAAACTATTCCAAATGGATGTTAAGAGTGCGTTCCTTAACGGTCACATAAATGAAGAGGTCTATGTCGCACAACCTCCGGGTTTTCAATCTCATGAGTATCCCGATCATGTTTACAAACTAAAAAGGGCTTTATATGGTCTCAAACAAGCTCCTAGAGCTTGGTATGAGCGACTGAGTAAATTTTTACTTGATCAAGGTTACTCAAGAGGAAAGGTTGACACAACTCTCTTCATTAAACGTCAAGGAAAGCACTTGATACTAGTACAAATTTATGTTGACGATATTATATTTGGATCTACTAACATGAATCTCATGAGAGAGTTTTCGGACCTTATGCAGGGTGAATTCGAAATGAGTATGATGGGGGAGCTCACATACTTTCTCGGTTTGCAAATTAAACAACTCAAAGAAGGAACATTCGTGAGTCAAACAAAGTATTGTTTGGACCTTATCAAGAGATTTGACATGGCAAAAGCCAAGGCCATTGACACCCCCATGCCAACATGTACAAACTTGAACAAAGATGAAAGCGGTAAGGATGTGGAGGTAAAAAGGTATAGAGGTATGATTGGATCACTTCTCTATCTTACTGCTTCTCGTCCCGACATTATGTTTAGCGTGTGTATGTGCGCAAGATATCAATCATGTCCCAAGGAATCCCATCTAAAAGCTGTCAAACTAATACTTCGATACCTATCCGGTACTCCGAAGTATGGACTATGGTATTCCAAAGGTAATGATTCCTCATTGGTAGGTTTCTTCGATTCTGATTTTTCCGGTTGCAAATCGGATAGGAAAAGCACCAGTGACACTTGTCACTTACTTTCAAATTCCTTGGTCAGTTGGCATAGCAAGAAACAAGTTTCAGTTGCTTTGTCAACCGCCGAAGCGGAATACGTTGCCGCCGGTAGTTGTTGTGCTCAAATCCTATGGATTAAGCAACAACTATTGGATTTTAACCTCAAACTCGAACGTATTCCCATTTTCTGTGACAATACAAGTGCCATTAACCTTACCAAAAATCCTGTGTTGCATTCTCGCACCAAACATATCGAAATTCGACACCACTTTCTTCGGGATCATGTAGAGAAAGGTGATGTTGTATTTGAACATGTTAATACTGAAAATCAACTAGCAGACATTTTCACAAAGCCGCTAGCTACTGAGCCTTTCTTTCATATTCGCTGAGAACTTGGTATTCTCGACATTTCTGAACGGGCGTTATAAATTGCCTGCTTTACCTTATTTCATTCAATACCATAATCTTGTACTTCTAACAAGTTAATGTTGTTGCAAGCACAATCATATTGTTCATCAAGTCATTCCGGAATAGAGGTGATATTGTTCCTTCTCTCTCTCCCAAACTTCATAGTTAATATTACATGATAATATTGTACATATATGTATCGTTTCTTATGCCTTAACTGTTTGGATGCTTAAATGTTGTGTGGCATTCTAATTATGTATCAAACATGTGAGCATATGAGCATAACAGTGAAAATTGCAAAGTTTGCCTGTATGAGTCGACCATAACAGGGCAATGGTCGACGCACATCTTACAAATTTTCCTGTTTTTCAAAAATCAAACAGTATGCGTCGACGCATGCAGAGGTATGGTCGACGCATCGCTCGAAAATTCAGTTTTTCTCTGCAGAAAACCTTCAAACTTCCCATGCATTTGCATTCAAACTCTCATTAAGTGTGCATTTACATTTCAAACTTCCCACTACATTGTGAGTTGCATCTAGCTAGTGTCTATTGTCTCTTGGCCTCTCCTCTTCCCAAAACCCTAAATCCTCATCTACAAAAAGGGAAACCTCCTTCTTGCAAAATCATTCTCAAAAACCTTCACCAAGCTTCACTCTCTACCCACACACAAAGCTTCAAAATCATTTCAAATGGCTTCCTCATCCCGCAGACCTACCGGTAAGAGATCACGGGAATCATCCTCTGCCTCTCTACCCATTACCGCTGTATCGCTAGTTCCGCCGGCTATCGTCGATTCCTTCAACAAAGATATCAGTAAAAGAGGAGTTGTGAGGCAGCATGCATTCTACAAACTCACCGTAGAACGCATGCATCTCGTCAAAATCATGTCTCTGCTACAGTATCATGGCATTGTCAAATTCCTGGAATGCAATGCCAAATATAGCGAAGACCTGGTCCGTGTATTCTACGCCTGCCTTCATGACAAATTTCGTGGGCAAAAGTTTCACTCCAGGATCGGCACAACAAAGGTATCCTTTAAGTCTGCCGTTTGGAATAAATTTTTTGACATGACTGTGGCTGCTGATGAAAATCCTCTCGCTGAGGTAACTGACTCTCACCAAATAGAAGGCTATGAGTGTAAGAGCGCGTTGAACGACATGCTGAAACGACCCTACCCGGATCACATTGTGAACAGTGATGCGTTCCCACGAACTGTCACTGCCGGCAAGCTGAAAACAGGAGAGCGCATTCTCCAGTGGATTGTGTCACGCATCCTGCGACCTAAGAAGGGTGGTCTTTCCCGAGTTGAACAGGCTGAGGTTCATCTCATATACATTCTGAATAATCAGCGCAAAATCAACTGGTCCTACTACATTGCTAGCAGCATGTTCAGTTTACGTGACTCCGGACGAGGAACGACTCTTGCCTACAGATCTTTTATTCAAGAGGTTCTCACTGCAGCCGACGTTGATTATCCGTCCTTCCCGTATACCTCCATTTCATCAGACAAAGAATTCAGCCCAAAAACTTTGTCTATGATGGGATATTTTTGGTGTGATGAACGGAGAATCTACAAATTTGTTCGCAGAGGGTATGTTCCTACGACTGTTGAAGAAGATGATGAAAGTGATGAAAGTGAAGAAGAAGACGAAGAGGAAAATGAAGAAGAGGGAGCAGGACAAGCCTTTGAGCAGCATGGTGGAGATGATAATCCTCCACAAGTTGACACTCACGACTAAACAAACTCCGCTTGGGTTCAGAATTCACATTCAATTGAAGAAGATGCCCCCAACCAGGGTGGCTGGGGTGAATGGCAACATACGGGCTGGTCAACACAACGCCAATTCTACCAGCCGTATCAATATGGTGATGAAGAATCCCATCCGTCTCCTCCGCAGCACGCAAACTCTTCCGAACTGTTGGATATGATGCGAAATATGCAGCTGGCTCAACAATCCTTCATGCAAACTCAGGATGAGCGCTATGCTCATATTAGCAGCCAACTTCAAGCCCAAAATAAGAGGCTCGATAACCTCTCTACAAGCATGAATGAACGGTATGCAGCATTTACCGAAACGTTTGAACGCCAGGAGCGGTCGGTCGATGTGGGCATCAAGTATCTAGGTGGTGTTGCTGACCAAATATCGTCTCTGGCAGACCCCTACAGAAACCCAGATATCTGTTACCATCGAGGAAGAGACCATTAGGACATAGAACTACATATGCATTTGTATTTTTTGTTGTTTGACTGAACTATTTTTCTGCTGTGCTCGTTTGTGCAAATCAAGTTTAATGATTATCTTCCTTTATTTTGTCCAGTAATGATATTTGGTGTGATATTGTTATCTAATATTGTTATCTCCTGTTAAATTTCATGTTACGTTGACTACTCGTTCCTTTTCTCTTTTTGATGTTGTCAAAGGGGGAGAAGACCATATGTACCAAAGCCAAGCCAAGATGATATTCACAACAGTTTGTTAGAAAGTCTTAGATTACAAAAGAAAGGGGGAATGTGTAAATATTGCATGTTGTTTTTCTCTTTGACTTTACACAGGTTGTCATCATAAAAAAGGTGGAGTATGTAAGGGCAAATTGTCATACAACATACAATCATAGGTTTCGATGATGACAAATGACCACCATGGATGAATCGGCATTGTCGATTCCACTTCTACAAAACAAATGCAACATATCACCTATCATATCCTTTTCTATGCTCATCTAAAACTGCTATATTTCATACAACATATGTGGATAAAATGTGATCATGACAAAATGCATGAAAACCACAAAAATATGAATATTTGCAGATTTGCAGGGTTTGAGTCGACCGCAAGGGTCAGAGCATGAACCACGGGTCAGCGTATAGCATAGTGCAGTTGGTCACTGGTCAGCGCATGGAAGCTTGAGTCGACCACAGGTCGATGCATAGCATAGTGCAGTTGGTCACAGGTCAGCGCATGGAGACTTGAGTCGACCATAGGGTCGGCGCATGAAGCCTTCATTTTCCCACGGGTCAGCGCACGCTGACCTATGGTCGACGCATACTGATATTGCAGGCCATGCATCGACGCATAGACCTGCTATGGTCGACCGCTCGTGCGCAAACTCAGTTTTTTGTGTGTATTTCCCACTCTGTTTGAAAAGCTGTTAAGTTTGGTTGGTAAGTTGGTTACTATATATAGAAGTTTAGTTACTTGTATCAACTAACATTTGTCAAATTGATTCAAGTGTTCAAAGAAACAAGAAAAAGTGAAATAGGTGTCCAAGATTCATCATCTTCATCTTCAACATCTCACAACACATCAACTACACACAACCATTTTTGAAGTGCTTTGTGATTGGTTAAAGGTGATAAGGTTTGAAGCCGAGATTGGGGAATCCGGTTCGGGTTGAAGCTTGTGACAGGTTTTTTCTTGAATAAAACTGTTAGGGTTTTGTCCTCTAAGACTGGTTTGTTTTTGGGGGTTTTTGGACGAATTCTTCATCAATTTTCAGCTGAGCGAAGGTGATTAAGAAGAGGAAGTCTTTGTCAATCTAGTAGCAGATTCAGTGAATTTGAAGGGAAGATTTCGGCTTCGATTTGTTGTAGTTGAGATCAGCCAGGCCAAGGGTTTGAAGAACGGAGGGTTGTTCAACAAAGGGGCTGGAATCGGAGGTCTATCAACAACAATCGAAGGACTTGATTCACCTTGAATCAAGGAACAAGGAGTGGAAGCAACATTCAACGTCTTGAGAGTTCGGTTGTATATTTGCTTTGCAATCCTTGTATAAACGGTTAAATTCAACAGGTGATATCTATTAAATCATCTCAATTCTAGTTTTAGAATTGAGGGCAGACGTACCCCGAAGCGAGGACGACGGGGGAACTGCCTCATCAAATCTTTGCCTTCTCTATTTTTCAGCATATTTGTTTTTAGCTTAAAAATTAAGTGATTTTAGTATAAGTACTTTTATCAAACCTTGATATTAATTGAGTAAGAAGTTAAAACTCTGTTTTTGAATTCAAAGTACAAGTAAATATTGTACTAGACTAATTGAAATCTCTTACTCAACATAAATATCACTTGGAGTGTTTTTGCACACCAAGTGTTTGATAATTTGCCTAAACCAAAATTATCTTAGTTGTTTATCTAGTTTGGTTTGCTCTTTGAATCATTGGAACTTGGAATCTTAGCTAGTGAAACAAATCCTTGATAGTGTGACTAGTGTATTGATTCGTATTCTACATTATCACTAATCCATAGGCTTGACGCATATCCGGTTTTCCAATAACAGTTCGTTTTAGACTATATTTTCCTCGGCCGCTTCCGCACTTAAAACAAATTTTCAAAACCAATTTTTAATTGGTAGCGCTGACTCAAATTTTAATTGGGATCTATTCAACCCCCCCCCCCCCTTCTAGACCCGTGCCATAGTCTGACAAAGATAAGAGGAGAGAGATGAACCTTAGAGTTCTTTTTCTTGGAGTCATAGAGATGACTCAAGATTCTCCCTTCCTTTGGATTTAGCACACAAAACAAGCAATCAATAAATTGAATTCAAGCTCCTAGGATCTCCATTTAGCTTGGCTCTTAACTTGGCTACTCATGACAATGGTCCTCTTTTCACAATCTTAAGATGAGGTTCCTATCATACAAAAGCACACATCAAAAAGCTCACAACATAATAAAGGGAATGGACAAAGAATAAGTTTGAGGAGAAGTCCTTTGAGATCAATTTTGAATTTTAGCATTCTAAAGGCATGAGGCCTAGTTGCTCTTCATCATATTTTGCATTCTAAAGGCATGAGGCCTAGTTGCTCTTCATCATACTTTGCATTCTAAAGGCATGAGGCCTAGTTGCTCTTGAACTCCTTTAAGCATGGGTGAATCCTAATTCTAAGTCCTTTCTCCTTTTGCATTTTGGTCCACATCAAAACAAACACAAACAACACAAAATAATAATATATATAATAATGGGCTCAAATGAGCAAAAGAAAAATGGCATAAACATAAAATATGTGCTCAAGTGAGCAAAATAAAAATCAAGATGAATAATGAGCAAGAAATAAATGACATTAAAAGTAAATGACAAGAATTTAAAAGCTCAAATTAAACTTAGTAGTTAGTAGAGTTATGCTAGCTTGTCATAAGACAATGTAGCGCTATGTTAAGCAATCATAAGTGGACTAATATAGTAGCCACACCTATCTGAGGCCGGTCAATAAGAATATAGGCAAAGAACACAAGTTAGAGGTCATGACTAGTAAGCCAAGCTCCATAAACTTGCCATTCCAAACAAAAGGGAAATGGCCTTGTATTGACTTTTGGTTATTTGCTTGACCAAGAAGTAACCTATCTTTGACACAAAATAACTCACTTGATCATGGATCAAGTTGAATTTGGTTTGGATCAAAGAAGATTAAACTTCTATTTGTCAAGACCAACCTCAAGACTTTAACTCATTGGCCATTGAGGGAAAGAAAGGGATGAAGATGAAAGGGATGGGGGTAAGAAGTCAACAACCAATCCCAATTAATCAAGGGATAACTCATCCTTGATCAAATTCATTCATCTTTCTAGGTGATGATCCTTAAGGATTCTCAAACCACAAGATCCAATGAATTTGATCAAAGTTGAATCAATTCAACCTTGATCAACACCAAACAGAAGAAGAATGAATATAACAAGTCAAGAAGTCAATGATATTTTTTGGTAATTTTTTGAATTAAAAGAAAATACAAATAAAAAATAAACAAATAAAGTTGAACCTCAAATTTAATTCAAAGCAACTTCAAAAAGTCCAATTAAATTTTCATAGGTATAACAAAGTTTGACTAATTTTCTCACAATTTTTTTAAAGTCAGAAAGCAATTAAAATCAATTAAAAATAACCAAAAATAGCATAATATGAATTAAAATCTCAAATAATCTCAAAACAAACAAGAAATTGTTGAGAATATTTTTCATTGACTTATCATGATCCATAGATGCTATGAAAATATTTTTGTATTTTTTAAAAGTCAGAAAGTATTTTAAAATGAATTAAAGTCATTAAAAACCAAATAATTCATAAAATATATCAAATGAAGTCACAAAAATAATTAAAAATCATAATATGAAACTAGATTTTTCAAGAAACTTTCAAAGTTGGTCTCATATTTTTCTGACTTCATATGAATTTTTAATGAATTTTTGAAAATAGAATGAATTAGAAGAAAATAAAAAGAAAATGAAATAAACGAAAAATGCTGAGCCACTAGATCCAATTCATTAATTGACGTGGCAATAGTGCACAGCTTGGATCTGATGATGCACAGCGGGCTTAAGTCAACAGCGCAACATAATGCATTAAAACAAGTAATTAAAACAGACGCATGAGATTAGATCGTGAGGGAGAGATCCAAGGGCCAAAACCAGTACACGTGGTGGTGGCGTTGGAAACCACCATCTTCTCCGGTCAGCCAAACAAATTCCGGCCAAAATTGTAGGAAAATAAACCTCAACGAAAATGAAAAACAAGGACATGGAAATGAAGCTCATGTTATGTAGATCATCACTGTACCATTAGATTCCTCTCATTCTTCCTATATTGAGAGAAAGATGAAGGAGAAAATCATGGTGTCCACACGGATTGTTCATGAAATGGCAAATTGAATACACCAAAAGCTTGCCTCAAGTATGAGGACTTCAGAGAACCACAAAAACACAAGAATACTACATTAAATTCTGAGTTTCAGATCCAAACAGTTTGAGTTTATACCTTCAAATTGGTGTGTTTCTGGCCACGAATTCTTCAAGCTTTTTGCTCCTTTTTTATCTCTGAATGTAGTGGAGATGATTGGCTAAGGAATCTAGCTTTGAAACTCAACTAATGTTGTTGAATTTCAAGCTCAAAAAATCTGAAAAAAATGGTGAATAATTCCTTTGGTGAGGGTGTGGTTTCAGTTCAGCAGCATATGGGATCTCCAAAAGGTTGTCAAATGAAGGAGAAGAAGCCTCTATTTATAAGTAAATGAATCTGATCCTCACACTTTGCTCATGTGCATGGGATTTGAATATTTGAATGCATGGGCCTTGGTGGACGTGTGAGAGGCCCATGAATGGATGAAGGAGCTTGATGAGTTCACACAGAAGGCATGTGGTCGTGCACTTTGAATAGAAAGGACTTGCATTTCAAGTTTCAACATAAAATATCAAGAATGCACATATATGAAAAGAAATTCGAATCTCTCAAATGGTGAATCTAAAAGACTATTGTGAGTAATGGTTGGAAAGCTCCTGAAATAAGGAATAAAAGTCATGTTGGGCAAAAAACCATTTGACATGTGAAAATTGATCAAAACTGGCTTGGAAAGTTCAAGTGTAAAACATGTTCAAATCTCTTTGAAAAAGTCACCCAAAAGTAAGCTTGGTTAAACCCCTCTGTCCTCATGATACAAGCTTCAAATGAAAACATATCCAACATAAAAGTTGTAGATATTTTCAAGATAGTCAATTTAAACTCAAAGTTTGCGTCATTTGGATTTTCTATGAAAAAGTTATAGGCATTTGAAGTTGGGTACTTTTTCAAATTAAATGAGTTGGGTCCAAGATGACCTATAATCATTTGCAATATCACATGTATTTCTTTTAGGATTATGAAATTTTGTCCAACATAAAATTTGAGTTATACATATCAATATTTCCAATTACTTTGGTCCCACCTCAAAATCATACAAATTGAGAAAGTTATGCCCTTGGTAAGTTGACCAAAATTAGGGTTTCAGTCAAAATGACCTATAATGTTTTGAAATGAATGATGACCTTTGAAGCTTCAAATGGATTTTTGATGAACATTAAATTTGTTCATATGGTTCTTAGGAATATGTTTTATTTTAGGGTCGTCTTCATTTGACAAACACATCAAACGTTATAGCTCACTAGACCTCCGCTTAGTTAGATAACTTGACTGGTCAACTTTTCAAAGTCAAACTTCCAATCTTGATGAAAGAATGATTGAGGGGCCTCAAATAGGCTCATATATGCATAAAATGATAAATAAAAGAACTTATCTTGATTAAATTTGATCAGAGGTTGAGATTGCTTCATGGGCAAGGCATAGTCAAAGCACAATGAAATTAGGGTTTCCTTGGGAAACAATCTTCAAGCCCTTTGGGTTATCTTGATAAAATTGGAAAATTGAGATACTTGGGAGACATATATGATGATTAGGATCTTTTTGGACCATTGTCATGCTTTTTCCCATCTTCATCTAGCCATTTCATTGGGCTTAGGAGCCTCTTAGGAACATTGGGGAGCACATGATCACTTGAGCTTCAAAATGAAAGAGTTAGTGACATATTTTTGTGCTTTTGGTTAGTAATCAAATAAGAAAAGCAATAATATACAATACAAGCATGCTTGGTGATCTCAAATCACTCAAACAAGTCCCAACCCTAGGGTTAAGGAGCCAAACATGCTATGATCCTTGAGGCAATGCACTTATGCAATAACATGATGCCATGAGGGATCTTAGGGTCAAAATTAAGGTCTTTCACCATGCAAAGAAAATGGGAGTATCTCATGCCAATCCTTATACGTTACAACCATCTTCTGAATAATTTCCTTAATATTCTTATTTGCAGCTTCAACAGCCCCATTCATCTTAGGTCTGTAGGGAGAAGAATTATGGTGTGCAATCTTCAAGTCTTTGCAAAGAGCTTCCACCATATTATTATTCAAGTTAGATCCATTATCAGTAATGATCTTACTTGACACACCATAACTACATATGATCTGATTCTTGATAAACCTTACAACAACTTGCTTGGTTACATTTGCATACGATGCCGCTTCAACCCATTTTGTGAAGTAGTCAATAGCCACCAAAATGAAACAATGTTCGTTTGAAGATTTTGGCTCGATCATGCCAATCATATCAATTCCCCACATGGCCACATGGAGAAGGTCCATGGGGAGGAAATGACGCTTAATAATGTCGGAGGAACATGAATCTTATCTGCATAGATTTGACACTTGTGGCATTTCTTAACAAACTTGCAACAATCAGATTCCATTGTCAGCCAATAGTAATATGCTCTCAACATTTTCTTCTCCATTGCATGTCCATTGGAAAGAGTACCAATGGAACCTTCATAGACTTAAGTCATCAATAGGTCTGCTTCATGTCTATCCACACATCTGAGCAGAACCATATAGAAGTTTCTCTTATATAACACATCACCATTCAGGTAGAAATTTCTAGCTAATCTTCTCAAAGTCTTCTTATCTTTCAAAGATGCCCAGACAGGTAAATATGACTTTGGAGGAAACACTTGATGTCGTAATACCACGGCTTCTCATCTTTGATCTCTTCAATAGCGAACACATGAGTTGGCCTATCAAGATGCATTACAATCAAGTTGCGAACTTCATTCTAATATTTCACCATAATCATTGAAGCTAATGTTGCAAGAGCATCTGCCATCCAGTTTTCATCTCGAGGGATATGATGAAACTCAACTTTTGTAAAGAAAGTTGAAATCCTCCTCGCGTAATCTCTATATGGTATCAAAACGGGTTGATTCGTCTCCCATTCACCTTTGATTTGATTCACCACCAAAGCTGAATCTCCATAGACGTCCAAATACTTGATTCTGAGATTAAAGGCCTCTTCAAGCCCCATAATGCAAGCTTCATATTCTGCCATATTATTTGTACACTTGAAAGTCAACCTGGATGTAAACGGAAAATGTGTGCCTTGAGGAGTAATAATCACTGCCCTAATGTCATTACCATACTGATTAACAACTCCATCAAATACCATGCCCCAACAGGAACTAGGTTTTGGCCCTTCTTCAAGCAATGGGTCATCACAATCTTTCATCTTCAAGTACAAGATCTCTTCATCAGGAAAATCATATTGCACTGACTGGTAATCTTCAATCAGTTGGTGAGCCAAATGGTCAGCCAAGACACTACTTTAATTTCCTTCTGAGATTGGTCTTCGATATCATACTCTGATAACAACATCTGCCAACGGCCAATCCTCCTAGTTGAAGTAGGTTTCTCAAATATGTACTTGATTGGATCCATTTTGGATATCAACCAAGTAGTATGATTCAACATATATTGATGCAGACGCTTAGCAACCCAAGCCAATGCACAACAAGTCTTCTCTAGCATAGAATAACGAGTCTCACAGTCGGTGAATTTCTTACTGAGATAGTAAATTGCATACTCTTTCTTTCCAGTCTCATCTTGCTGACCTAGAACACAACCCATACAATTTTCAATCACAGTCAAATACATGATCAATGGTCTTCCTTCAACAGGTGGAGACAGAATCGGAGGTTCAAGCAGATACTCTTTGATACTATCAAAAGCTTTATGGCAATCTTCGGTCCAATCACAAGACTGATCTTTCCGAAGAAGCTTGAATATAGGCGCACATGTGGTAGTCATGTGTGAAATAAATCTTGAGATATAATTCAAGCAGCCGAGAAAACCTCTGACTTACTTCTCAGTCTTGGGCTCCAGTATGTCTTGTATTGCTTTGACCTTGGCAGGATCAACTTCAATACCTTTCTCACTAACAATAAAGCCCAACAACTTACCAGAACGAACACCAAAAGTATATTTATTAGGATTCAAGCAGATTTTATACTTCCTCAAACGCTGGAATAACATCAACAAATGCTTAACATGTTCCTCTTCATCAATAGATTTAGCAATCATATCATCAACATAGACTTCAATCTCTTTATGCATTATATCATGAAAAAGAGTAGCCATTGCTCTCTGGTAGGTTGCACCATCATTCTTTAAACCGAAAGGCATCACTCTATAATAGAATGTTCCCTAGGGCGTAATGAATGTGGTCTTCTCCATATCTTCGGGTGCCATCTTGATTTGATTATAACCGAAAAATCCATCCATAAACGAAAAGACTTTGAATTTAGTTGTATTGTTTACCAACATATCAATGTGTGGCGGAGGGAAATCATCTTTCAGACTGGCTTTATTCAAATCTCTGTAATCAACCCACATACGTACTTTTCCATCCTTCTTCGGCACAGGTACAATATTGGCCACCCACTACGGATACTCGGCAGTTACAAGGAAACCAACATCAATTTGCTTTTGCACTTCTTCTTTAATCTTCACTGCCATATCAGGATGAGTTCTTCTAAACTTTTGCTTGACTGGTGGGCATTCTGGCTTCAACGACAATCTATGCTCCACAATCTCAGAATCCAACCCAGGAATGTCTTGATAGGACCAAGCAAACACATCTGAATACTCTCGAAGAAGATCAATCAACCCCTTTTTAACATCAGGACACAGTCGAGACCCAATCTTGACCTCCTTCACATCGTCTTTGGAACCCAGGTTGACTAGCTTAATCTGCTCTTTGAACGACTGAATGTCTTTTCCTTCATGCTCAAACACAGGGAATTCAAAATTTGGAGAAGGAGAAGGATCATTGTATTCAATGGGGTTTGAAACCAACCTACATAATGATTTGATTTTGGTTTTAGAGAAGTGATATGTGACCAAATATTATGCAGATGGACAATTTATTGTTTATTTATGTTTTTTGTGATTACCATTTTCAGAATAAAGAAAAAAGTAAAAGCAAAACATCATAGATGTGGATGAATAGAATTATATTTTATTCATGATCGAATTGAAAATGCCCAACAATGTTCACTTCTCCCTTGGGCATAGGAGAAGGATTTTCAAAAACAAATAAAAGAAATTACTTATATCGATGCATAATAACAGGAATATCAACAACGGTCTAATTGTTACAAGCCTATCCATGCATCACAAAATTGGTGCAGCCTTCCTCTTCATCATCCTCTAGCACAACAGCTAAGTGTTGTTCATTATCATGAATGAACCCTCCACTATGGAAACTGAGTTGTACATCTTCAGATCTAACCACTGGTGAACCTCGTTGGAAACCCAATCCGGCTCTGCTCTTGTTGTCGGAGACCTCTACCATCTTCCCCCACCGATCTGACTGACCCTATTCAATAATCTTCAATGCATCTTTGAATGAGGACATGGGTGCCCCAACTCTCTTTTCTTCAGCAATAGATAAGGCTTGGAACGGAGGTCCAACCTCATCCTCAGCTTCAAAATAAGAGAAAAATGACAGGTGGATGACCAACAACCCCTTCTCCCCGCCAACGATAACAAGCTTCCCATTCTTGAAAAACTTCAGCTTCTGGTGCAATGTTGAAGTAACGGCTCCTGCCTTATAAATCCATGGTCTTCCCAATAAACAATTGTAGGCCGAGTGGATATCCATTACTTGAAAAGTAATTTGGAAGTCACTCGGACCTATCTTCATAGGAAGGTCCACCTCTCCAATCACAGTCTTGCACGAACCGTCAAAAGCCTTGACGATCATGCCACTATATCTCATAGGCGATTCTTGGTATGACAACCTGGACAAAGTCGACTTTGGAAGTACATATAATGAGGACCCGATGTCTACTAGCACATTTGACAGAGCGTAATCTTTGCAATTCATCGAAATGTGCAAAGCCAAATTATGATTCCTTCCCTCCTCGGGGAGTTCTTCATCACCAAAACTGAGATTATTGCAAGAAGTGATGTTATCCATAATATGATCAAACTGATCCACCGTAACATCATGTTCCACATACGCTTGCTCAAGAACTTTCTGTAGTGCTTCTCTGTGCGCTTCTGAGTTCATTAACAGAGACAGTACTGAGATCTTCGAGGGGGTTTGGAGCAACTGCTCCACTATATTAAATTCAATTTTCTTCATCAGTCTAAGTACCTCATCATCATCACTAGGCTTCAAACTGTTGGACTCACCAGATTGACACTTTAGAGCGCTAGTAGGATCTATCGCAGGCACTTCCACCTTCTTATTAACAGATATATTCTCCATATTCTTTGGAAACACCGGCCCAAACACACGACCACTGCGGGTCACCTTGGTAACATCAACAATGCTTACAATGAAATTGGTCGTAGGCAAATGAACCTCTTGACCCTTCTCCAACATGGTTGCATTATACTGATACGGAACAACTTTATCGGATGCATACGTGACTGGGCCCGCTAACCGTATTACCAACGACAATACCGATCGATTGCTGACGTTGTTACTACTACTGTTGTCATACTGAATTACTACCTTCTCAGGAGTTTTAAAGACAAGGACTGTAACATTGACATCATCATCTATATGACGGGATTGAACAATCTGAATCAAGCTTTCATCCATCAACCGCTGGATGTCCCTCTTCACAACCATACAACCTCTAGGATTGACACTGCAGATAGCACAACCATCATGGCCATGCTCACAATCGCTAACCAAGAAAATATCCTTGTACATCATCACCAAGGATATTCTAATGAAGCGTACATCGAATACCTTAAACTCCCCTGGACAACCGTCCACCACATTAATAGATGAATTTCCATGGGCAGGCAATGGGTTAGCTTTGACATTCGGTGCACGGTCCTCAAAGGACACCATTCCATTCTTTACCAGCTTCTGAACTTCATACATGAGGGGGTAGCAATTCTCTATATCATATCCAGGGGCTCCTTGATGAAAAGCATAGTGGAGTTCTTGTTTATACCACCATGGAAGTGGTTCAGGGATTTATGGAGGATTTCTTGGTTGTAACAGGTTCTTGAGAACCAAAGACGGATATATCTCTGCATATGTCATCGGAATTGGGTCAAAAGAGACCTTCTTCCTCTCAAAATTTGATTGGTGATGATTGTTGGTAATGTTGTTGTTGTAGGTGTTTGTTCGTTGCTGTGATTGTTGTTATTGTCGTTGTTGTTGTTGAATTGGTGTTGACTGATTTGCTGAAAATACTATGATTACTGATTATACTTGATGATGGTGTTGACGGGGTGGTTGACTTCTTCTTACCTGAGGCCTCCTTTTCCTCCCAACTGAAACTGCATTAGCTTCACTCTCATTCTTCTTGCTGAAATTTTTGCCATACCTCTTGATGGATGACACCTCCTCTCTAGATAATCGTCCCTCTCGGACACCTTCTTCGAGCCTCATCCCCATGTTTACCATCTCGGTAAAGTCACTAGGGGCACTGGCAATCATCCGCTCATAGTAAAATAAGCCCAGGGTCTTGAGAAATATCTTGGTCATCTCCTTTTCCTCTAAAGGAGGGGTAATCTGAGCAGCAAGCTCTCTCCATCTCTGAGCATACTCCTTGAACGTCTCTTTATACTTCTGAGACAATGACCTCAACTGGTCTCTATCTTGAGCCATATCAACATTGTACTTGCACTGCTTCACAAATGCTTCACCCAAATCATTGAATGTGCCGATGCTCACACTATCCAATCCCATGTACCACCTCAAAGCGGCACCGGTCAGACTGTCTTGAAAATAATGGATCAAAAGCTTATCATTATCGATTTGTGTAGACATCTTTATGGCGTACATCACCAAATGACTGAGTGGACAGGTATTCCCTTTGTATTTTTCAAAGTCATGCACTTTAAATTTCACCAGAATCTTGACATTTGGAACCAAACAAAGTTCCATAACACTCTTCCCAAATAGATCCTTACCCCTCAAACTTTTAAATTCCTTGTGCAGCTCAAGGAATTGGTCCTTCATCTCATCCATCTTCTCATACACATCAGGGCCCTCAGACGGCTCAGAATGATAGATGGTGTCTTCTACACGAGGTAAAGTATGCACAACAGGCGGCGACACAGACATGACCGGGCTAGATGCCGGCATGGAAGTAAAGGTAGGCGTAAATCCTTCAGGCACAAAATTCGGAGGCATTCCCCATGGGAATCCGGTAAGCATGTTGGGTGCAAAGTGAGCAGCAGTTGCAGGAATGGTAGAGGTAGCCACCTCAGAAATAATAGTCCTTTGAGAAGGAGGAGTTGCGGGCGTTGGAGAAGATTGGCTCTGAGCAGCTAGGACTGACTCCATCATGGTAGTCAGACGGGCAATCTCGTCCTTCAGGTCTCTGTTCTCTTGTTCAAGATGCTCCATAATCCTTGAGTGATTGGTGCGAGTATTGTATCGATGAGCCAGCTTGGCTGAAGCACAAAAGAAACACCAATGAGACATCTGGCAAAAGAGAAACCTGCTTATGCGAATGATGCATGAAATGCAATGCTTGATTATTTTTATTTCCAAGGAACTTACTATATTATTTTCATATATATATATATATATATATATATATATATATATATATATATATATATATATATATATATATTGCAACAATTTGATATAACCATAAAAAATATCTTTTATTTATATAATTGAAAGGATTACACTAAGTACAATTTTGGAAACCAAAGGAAAAAATACAAGAGAAAAGGATACTAGTCGTCATAAGGATCCCTAACAACAATGTCAGAAGATCTGGTTGTAGGCACGTACTTCCTTCGAATGCGTTGGATCTCTGTCTCAAAAGAAGCCTTTCATCCGAGTCTTCTCGAGGACAAGTTGATCAACAATCTTCTTCCAAGCAACGGAAGGCTGAGGCATACTAGAGGAAGATGAAACCTCTGGCTCTCTATGTCTCTTTGTCACTCGATCTTCAAGTAGCTCAAAAAGTGCATCCTTGTCCTTAGACTCAATCTGCAACTCTTCATGCTTTCTGCTCAAAGCATGGAAACTCTTTTCCCACATATCCTTCTCTTGTTTCATCTTGGTGAGCGCATCTTCCAAATCCTCTACATCTTGGTTAGGGAGAGTTAATAGCTCAACCACAACCACAAACATAGGTCTTTCACAAGCATAAGTCATCTTCAACTCCAAAGCTCTCTTCTTCACCCAAAGAGTGTAAGCTTCCAAAGCTACACAATTGCACGGACCAAGCTCGGATCTTCATTTCCTATGCACATTATGCCAAGCCTGCACAATCTTCTTCTTCAAATGTTGGGGATCTTTACCCTCTTGATAGAAAATACCTTCTAACAAAGTGTTATTAGGTTTGTCTCTCAAGGGAACCTAAGTTAACGACGAGCCAAAGCAAGGTTGTAGTTAATTCTTCCTTGTGTACCAATGAGAGGCACATTAGAGAATTCACCACAACTATCAATAATCTCCAAACTGCTCAAAGAAGGATCATACCAAACTATATCATCATTAGTGAGAGACGTGAGTATCTGAGACCACCTTAGACATTGTTTGTTCTCCACAAAAGCAGGTGTCTGAGGCAACTGCAAAATAAACCACTTGTACAGAAGAGGAATGCAACAAACAATAGTTCCACCACCCTTAGAATTCTTTAAATGCGAAGAGAAGTACATATCACTTAACAGAGTAGGCACAAGATTCCCAATTAAGAAGATTCTAATGACGTTAACATCAACAAAACTGTCAATGTTAGGGAACAAAGCTAATCCATAGATAAGCAACACAAACATAGCTTCAAAAGCATCCACACTATCGGCTTGAGCAAAGGCAGTAGCTTTCTTGATGAGGAACTCAGAAGTCAATCCAAACAACCCTCCTTTCTTCACCCAATGAGCCTCTCTCTCAGACTTCTTCAAGTGAAGAGCTTCAGCAATGATATGAGAACTGGGAATCTCTTCTAATCCACTAAAAGGTGCTTTGTTAGAAACATGTATTCCCAAAAGATGGGCATACTCCTCCAATGTAGGCACAAGCTGATAATCCGAAAAAGTGAAGCAACGGTAGAGAGGGTCATAAAACTGAACCAACACACTCAAAAGTCCTTCAACTACATCAGCAGACAAAATAGATAGAAGCTTCCCATGACGTTGCTTGAAGTCCAAGGGATCTAATACAAAAGATGCTAGCTTCCTTAACTCTTTCAAGTCGGGACATCTGAAACCATACTTCTTAGTGTTCCTTCGTCCACAATCCATGGTCTGAAAATATTTGCAAATAATACCTCAGTTCCTTGAAATTTTTGTGTGATGAATGTTATGATGCGCATGAATGCATGAATGCAACAATCACAGATAAGGGATCACACACAAGGAAAATAAACAAAGGTCAAGGGATGAATCAAGTCATAGTCAAGATCAAGCATCCATTTTGGTGGATTATGGTTTACACCTTATCAACGCCCAAGTTCCATTGATATTGACAAGACTTGATTGGATCAACCAAGAATCAAGGGTTTGTTGTGAGTCACGAGCATGGAGTCTGGGTAAGAACCATCCTAAAGGAGTGAACTAAGGATAAAAACCTGTAGATCATGTTCTAAAAAGTTCCCAAAGTCTTAATTCCATCTATTGTATATTAGAGGTTAGGATGACTGACTCATCAACCCATAATATTCTTAAGAGAAACTCGTCTGAGTGTAGTATCGCGTAACAATTGTTATCAAGTCTACACTTGAACAGTCTCCCCACTACGTCCTAAAATAGGCCAAGAGGGGTTAAATGTTCTACGGTCCTCAGCTTCTCGGACCCCAAATCATAATAGTAATGCCTAACCACAAATAACTTGTGTGACATTCCTAACTCCAAAAGGGTCTCCACTGAGTAGATGGATCTCAAGCCAACTTGTTAAGGACTACTCCACACAAGTCGAACATGATTATACCATTCTCTTGTCTTAACTGCATTCAAGTTCGGGTTAGGACTTATCTCACCACTTAGAGATCACCAAGCATAACAAGTAGATTATATCATATAAACAAATATACATACATCAAATGTACAGTTATATACACACAAAAAATTAGGATAAACCCACTGGAGACTACTCCCCAACAGAGTCGCCACTTAATTTCTGTAGCGGTAAATTCATGATCATCAAGCTATGCATAAGCTAGACGTCAATAAAACCAGAGTCGCCATCGCGCTTTTATTGTTTCCAAGGGAAAAGGGAAAAGTACAAACAAAACCCAAAAAAGATAAGAAGTTTTCAAATCAAAACTAATAAAATGTCATAGATTTCAGGTAAGGGGTTGGTTACACAGAGGGAAGGTGTTAGCACCCAAAGTGTCCTAGGTACTCCTAGGGAGCCCTTTTTTGTGTGCATGTGTGTTTTAGTACAAATGATGTTTGCAATAAATAGAATGGAGGGATGAGAAAAGAATTCATTAATTATATTTTTGTGTTTGACAATACCTTCGGACTTGTGCCTACGTACCAACATAAAAATGAGGGATCAAAACCTTGTACTTTGTGGTAACAATTTCAAACTGAGTGCATTTCTTTTAACAAAATTTTAAGTTTAAAAGGCACAAGGGCCTAAAATGGTTTGAATGACTGTTAGTTCTTTTTGGCTTTTGAAATTTTAAGTCAAGTATAGTTAAGTTTATTTACAAGTTTGATTAAGAAAAGATTTTAAATATGCAATGGCATAAGGCCAAAGTTTCTAGTTTGCGATAAGGTCAAAGTTTAGAAAACAGACACAAGTAAAGAAGAGATTTTTTTAAAGAGGGAGAGATTTTGAAATTAAAGAAGTGGGGAGGAGATGAAGCGACTAAACCTAAGCACAAAATTAAAAGTTGAGAGTTGAAAAGATCTGACCGGTGGGATGCAATCTAATAGATAAGAATGTCATATAGAAACCCAAATTTCCCTTAGACTTTTGAATCAAGCAACAAACAATACACAAACATCAAATTGAAGAGCAAGGTATCAAATAAAGATAGTCATATCCAAGCTTAGCAACTCCATGATCTTCTTCAAAATTTCCATGTGTCAGATGACTTCAAAGATGGCATAAGTCACAGGTTCAAAATAACAACTTCACAATGATCATGTTGTAGATGAACTAAAATGGATCTTCAATATTGTATCAGATGAATGTTCACTTCACAAGTACTTGGTTACATGAAAATTGGCATTGGCCAAGTCCTTTGCATAGGGAGTGTTGCCGAAATTCTAAGTCCAATAGTCTCAGATCAAACCAACAGTCAACACAAAATGTTTTTTAGGGTTTTTATTCTTATTATGTACATTAAGGTCAAAATACCACACAATCAAACAAGTATATGCAAAAACAATATATCACAAAATATGGTCAAAATGGACAAAGTGAAAATGACATAAAAGTAAGCAACTTGAATGGTATGAATAATGTCAAATGAATAAGGCTTAAAAATTAAAGTGCATTAAAAGTAAATGACTTGAAATTAAATGTTAGTTGTTAGTGAATTAGAAGTTAGTATTGCTTTTGCTTTTCTTTTGTTTAAGTCATTCTTTGGAGAACACTCAACCCACTTATCACAAGTATGGATCCTTGAACCAAGACATCTTCCAAAGGAAGGAAAAAAGGCCAAGTTTCCACACAATACCATGAAAGAGGGGAGACTTACAATCTCACTAACTAGAATGATATGCCTTTTGTGTCAAAATTTAGCGCTATGTTAAGCAATCATAATTGGACTTATGTAGAAGTCATAACTAGTTGAGGTCGGGCAATAAAATTTAGGTGTTAATGCATGTTAGAGACATAGTATAATGGACTATGCTCATGAAACATACCACACACAAAAAGAATATGCAAAGTGGGGGACCTAATCTCATCCATACTTATGTTGATTTTGCAATCAACTAGCCTTAGGATATAGAGATGTTATAGGTCCATGACATGAGTGGACAAAGAAGGGGAATGAGATGAAGAGGGAGGGGGAATGGATCAAACACAAATTGGTCAAAGGAGGACTTTTACCAAATTAAGATTATTTGTTCATTTTGGTAGATGGAATGTACATTCCATCAATCCCCTAAATCCAATGATCTTAACCTAGCAAAGTCAAATTAACCTTGACCAAGGCCCAATAACACAAGTCAAACTCACGAAGTCAAATAAAATGGCTCTACACAATTAATTTGGAATTTAAACAATTAAAAATAATAAAAATATGCATTAAATTAAATTATGGTTGGTCAATTTCCTAAAACCACATCAAAACACTAAAGAAATGGCCATGAGATTTATCATAGGTCAAACAAGGTCAAAGGACCTTGGAGAAAAAATTTCAGAATTTTTGGAAACTTAAAAGTATTTTTAAAGAATTAAAAATATTCAGAAAATAAATTAAATCGTGAAAAATATTAATAATGATCCAAAAAATAATTTTAATTCAAAAAATGAAAGAGGATTTTATTTTAAAAAAATTGGTGAAACTGTCATATTTTTTGGATAAATATTAAATTTAATATGAATTAATGAAAATTAAAGAAATAAAATGAAAATCAATTAAATCAGAAAAACATGGACCACTTGATCTCCCTCATTAATTGAGGTGGCAGATCAAGTGGATGAAAACGCGTGTTCCATGGTGCACACTAGTCAGCGCGCCACACAACTGGCAATCAAAAAGAACGCTTAAGATTAAAACATATTGGCTTTATCATGTGGCTCAGAACTCATCCAATACATCGCCGGAGCAAACCACCGGTCATCTTCTTCGATGACCCTGGCTGGACTGGTTCTCTCATCACCATCACATAAATGAAAAAAGAGGACATGATCTTAAAGAAAAATGGCGTAGATCACGAATATGACATCAGTTCAACCTAACTCCAAGTATATTGAGATATACATGGAGTTGAAATTTGAGGTACATGAACTGAGTTCTTTCGATTTGACCTCAAAGCAAATCAATCTTCTTGCCAACATTGATAGGACTTAAGACAACCAAGGATCCAAGAGAATTGATGAGAATTAAGAGAGAACCGAAGAGAAGAAAAATGTGGAAAAATACCTTCAATGTTGTGCAGAACTTGATCTCTCTTGCTCCAATTCATGTTTGATCTTGCTTATGGAGCTTGTAGAAGTAGATTAGGAATGGTACAAGGCTTTGGATCCTGGAGTTTTTTAATCTCCGAACAGTGAGATTCAAACTCAAATTTCAAGTGAAATTTCTCAGGTTTTCCTTTCAATTGTGAGGGTTTCAAATGTGGAAGGCAAAGCTGGCACGCAAGGGTTCTTAAAACCGATGCAATGGACCTCTATTTATAGCAAATGCAAGTGATATTTGCACCTTTGAAAATTCTTCCAAATTTGGCAATGTGTAGTGCACGCTTGCATGGGCATGTACAAGCCCGTGAAGCAACTCAATTAGGTCCAAAGGAAAGTAAGATTGATTATGGATGTGAATTGTGATGCAAGGCAAAAGTGTATTGATGTTTGAAGAATGATTCTTGCCAACTGATGCAGCCATGTTCAGGCCATGCGCAAACCCCTCAAACCTTGTCCAAAATGGATGAATTTGGACTCTTTGGAAAGGTTAGATCAATATGAATAACTCTTATGTTGAACACTTTTCCATTTGGAGCTTGTATCATGATTAATTTTTAGGTGGAAGTTTGGAAATTTCACCATGTCAAAATATTTTCTAAGTGTTAAGCCATATGTTCAATTATTCCACCTTGGCTAACTTTTTATGTGAGCTTAAAATTAGAAAAGTGTCTTCATCAAATTGGTAGCTCTTTCAAAAGCCTTCAAAATGGTCACAAGTTTGACCTCATTTGGATTTGGGATGAATGAGTTATGCATTTTTTAAGTTGAGGAAAATCACTTGTTCAATGGTATTGGTCCAAAATGACCTATAATGTATCCTCATATCACATGCTCATAAAAGTTGAATTATCTCTTCCTACAAACATAAAAGTTGAATTATACACCTTGAATTTGATTGTGCAACTTTGAAATCTTTCATCTCATAAAAATTGAGCAAGTTATGGCTTGGGAAGTTGACTTTCAAATTAGGGTTTAGACAAAATAACCTATAATCTTTCAACATAAAAAATGACTTTCTAAGAAAAAATAGCTCTAGACCTAAACACTAAAGTTGTTTGTAATGTCATTTATAGTAAATTTTATCTTGGAAGCATTTTCATAGGATGAAAGTTATAGGAAATAGGTTCTAGGGGAACCCAGTTTTGATCAGATGAATTCCTCTGGTCAACCACCATCAACCACCTTGCTAACTTGCAATTTTCTTGACTTTTTGGACTCATGGGAGATCATATATGCATAATATGATGAATTTTGAAGTGTCATTTGGAGTATTTGATCAATTGGTGAAGAATCTTGTTGAAGAAGTTATCTCAAGATACCCAGATAAACTAGGGTTTCCAAGGCAAACCAATTCTAAACTCTTGAAGAATGCTTGATCAAAATAACATGTAAATATCATTGGGCTCATATATGATGCCCATAGACATTGTGGATCATTCATTGGTTGACCTCTTAGCAATGAGGGTCTTAAACCCTAGAAGTGAACTTGATGGATCAAAGGTGATCATGTTCCCTCCCTACAAAAAAGTTAGACAAATACAAAGACATATTTTTGGTATTTTGGTTAGTAAGTTATAAAATACAAAGTATGATACAATCACATGGTGCTTGGTGATCTCTCCAAAAACAAACCTAATGAATAAAAGGGGTAAAGAGGATATCAAGGTATGATCCCAATGCCAATGCATATGATGAGGAAAGCCTGAGGGATCTTAGGGTCAAAATTGGGGTCTTACAGAAACAAAATAGGGATTAAAACTACCTTTTACTGGGTATAATAACAAAGATGAGAATATTCGTCATCGGTTAGGATGAACATATCAAGGATAGACTCAAAGCATGGGAAGAAAATATCTGTCATCGGTTAGGATGAACATAACAAGGATATACTTCCTAGGGAAACGTGAAAACAAAACACTGGGGAAAAAGGAGTTACTTTTGCCGGGTATTGGGCAAGAAGTAACAAATTGCAAACTAATAAGAATACTACCAGTTACTGGGAAATAAACTCTTAAGGGACCAAAAGTATCTATCTATGTAAGATCTAGAAAGAAACGGTCAAACAAGACTCAGCCCAATGAGGGTATAACTCAAGGGGAGTGGTTCCATCTAGATAATCAACTGGGGAGGAAGCTGAAATGATAATCATCCATGAGGAAATAACTTAGTGGGGAAAGGAGAAAGGTTAAAATCTTTCTGCTTAGGGGGCTGACACTCTACAATTGAAGGAGAACAGACACACCAAATTTGTATGGGGATAAAGTACCACCATAACAGAGAACAAGAATGAATTAACAAGTGCAAAAAATGAAATTATGAATACATATATGTGTATGTATATGCATATATGGGGATTATGCTGATAAAACAATCTCAAAGGATACAAAGATATCGCAGATTTAAATCATCGATACAATTCTCGGCCAATCTACAAAAGATGGAAACAACTGCTGGAGAAAAGAGAGATCAACATCCCAAAGGTTCAACCCTGGTTGGGGAAGGAGGAGATCTGCTGAGGAAAATGTTATCAATTATGCGGAGAATTTAAGGTCAACGCCACATCAAATGGGAGACAACCCTGTAGGGGATAAACACAAATAGCTGCTCGGAAACCAGGAGGAAACTCTGACTGTGAGAGAATTTGATTGCGACTAGCGGGGAAACCAAAGTCCTACCGGAACCATGCAAACTACTATAATGAAATGTCTGCATTCCGCTGAAGAACAAATATAAACTCGGCTGGGGAATAAACACCAACTCAGCTGGGGACAATAGAGAATTAACCGCCTGGAGAAATCAACAAACATTGGGTGCTGAACAATGCTGCCTGGGATGAAAGAGAAATCACGTCGTCTGCTTGGGGAGAACCAAAAATGTTCCACACTTAGGGCTTACTGCTTTCAAACCACTATTGATATTCCTTTTAAATGAAATCGATTGCTTAAAATTAATGCTTTTATATGCTTAATAAAATAAGATTTTGATTAAAATTTTAATTTTCAAAATGATCATAATAAAATTTAAAACTACTTGGCTGAATTAAATGAGAGTAGAAACAATTGGATAAAGGCTCAACTTTATTTAATAGAATGGTAGTCCATCAATGACAAGACTCCGTAGATCTTTACAAAGTTGAAAATGGTAATTTACATGGAAAAGGGTTACATTGAATACAATGATCACTAATCCTTCTACCAACTTCTAATATCCACTGTGCTCTTGACCGCTATTGGGGACAAAATAATCAAAACCGACCGTTGTGCTTAAGAACGCCTTCAAAACGAAAGATCAACAGGATGCAGTTACTTACCATAATCCCTAATTTTTGCATAAATTTCCCCAAGGTGGGGTACTCAATTTATCGGGATAATTCTTTCTGTTTTATGTCTCTAATTTTTGCCTAGACCACCCTTTCGGGTTTTCAATCCACCGAGACGCTCTTTTTGGCCTAAGCCGCCCTTTCGGGTTTTCAACTTAGCAAGCTGTTCTTTTTCTTTGTAGGCAAAGTATTTCTTGACTGCATCGGCGTTCACAGGACGCGTGAACTCTTCACCATCCATAGTTGTAAGAATTAAAGCACCGCCTGAAAAGGCTCTTTTAACAATGTATGGACCTTCATAATTAGGAGTCCATTTTCCCCTAGAATCTGGTTTGAAAGATAAGATCTTCTTGAGCACAAGGTCACCTTCTCTAAAAATACGAGGTCTGACCTTCTTATCAAAAGCTTTCTTCATTCTCTGCTGATATAACTGACCATGACACATGGCAATCAATCTCTTCTCTTCAATCAAATTCAGTTGGTCATACCTGGTCTGACACCATTCAGCCTCAGTCAACTTGGCTTCCATCAGCACACTCAATGATGGGATCCCAACCTCTACGGGGAGCACAACTTCCATGCCATATACAAGAGAGAAAGGGGTTTCCCCTATGGAAGTACGGATGGATGTATGATACTCGTGCAAAGCAAATGGTAGCATCTCATGCCAATCCTTATATGTTACAACCATCTTCTGAATAATCTTCTTGATGTTCTTATTTGCAGCTTGAACAACCCCATTCATCTTAGGTCTGTAGGGAGAAGAATTGTGATGTGCAATCTTGAAGTCTTTGCAAAGAGCTTCCATCATATTGTTATTCAAGTTCGATCCATTATCAATAATGATCTTACTTGGCACACCATATCGGCATATAATCTGATTCTTGATAAACCTCACAACAACTTGCTTGGTTACATTCGCATACGATGTCGCTTCAACCCACTTTGTGAAGTAATCAATTACCACCAAAATGAAAGGATGTCCATTCGACGCTTTGGGCTTAATCATACCAATCATATCAATTCTCCACATGGAGAAAGGCCACGGGGAGGAAATGACGTTCAACAGTGTCGGAGGAATATGAATCTTATCTGCATATATTTGACGCTTATGGCATTTCTTCACAAACTTGCAACAATCAGATTCCATTGTCAGCCAATAATAACCTTCTCGCAACATCTTATTTGCCATTGCATGTCCATTGGAATGAGTACCACAGGAACCTTCATGGACTTCAGTCATCAACAGGTCTGCTTCATGTCTATCCATGCATCTGAGCAAAACCATATCGAAGTTTCTCTTGTATAACACATCACCATTCAGGTAGAAATTACCGTCTAATCTTCTCAAAGTCTTCTTATCTTTCAAAGATGCCTTAGACGGGTAGATCTGACTTTGGAGAAAACACTTGATGTCGTGATACCACGGTTTCGTTTTTGATCTCTTCAACAGCGAACACATGAGCTGGCCTATCAAGACACATCACTGTCAAATTGGGAACCTCATTCCAATACTTCACCATAATCATTGAAGCCAAAGTTGCAAGAGCATCTACCATCCGGTTTTCATCTCGAGGGATATGATGAAACTAAACCTTTGTAAAGAAAGTTGAAATCCTCCTCGCATAATCTCTATATGATATTAAACCGGGTTGATTGGTCTCCCACTCACCTTTGATTTGATTCATGACCAAAGTTAAATCTCCATACACGTCTAAATACTTGATTCTAAGATCAATGGCCTCTTCAAGCCCCATAATGCAAGCTTCATACTCTGCCATATTATTTGTACACTTGAAAGTTAATCTAGTTGTAAACGAAAAATGAGTGCCTTGAGGAGTAATAATCACTTCCCCAATGCCATTACCATATTGATTAACAGCTTTATCAAATACCATGCCCCAACGGGAACCAGGTTCTGGCCCTTCTTCAAGCAATGGTTCATCACAATCTTTCATTTTCAAGTACAAGATCTCTTCATCAGGGAAATCATAATGTACTGACTGGTAATCTTCAATAGGTTGGTGTGCCAAATGGTTAGCCAAGACACTACCTTTGATTGCTTCCTGAGATCAGTATTCAATATCATACTCTAATAACAACATCTGCCAATAGGCAATCCTCCCAGTTAAAGAAGGCTTCTCAAAAATATACTTGATTGGATCTATTTTGGATATCAACCAAGTGGTATGATTCAACATATATTGACGCAGACGCTTAGTAGCCCAAGCCAATGCGCAACAAGTCTTCTCAAGCATAGAATACCGAGTCTCACAGTCGGTGAATTTCTTACTGAGGTAATAGATTGCATACTCTTTCTTCCCAGTCTCATCTTGATGACCTAGAACACAACCCGTACTCTCTTCAAGCACAGTCAAATACATGATCAATGGTCTTCCTTCAACAGGCGGAGACAAAATCGGAGGCTCAAGCAGATAATCTTTGATACTATCAAAAGCTTTCTGGCAGTCTTCGGTCCAATCACAAGACTGATCTTTCTGAAGAAGCTTGAATATAGGCGCACATGTGGCAGTCATGTGTGAAATGAATCTGGAGATATAATTCAAGCGACCGAGAAAACCTCTGACTTGCTTCTCAGTTTTGGGCGCAGGCATCTCTCGTATTGCTTTGACCTTGGCAGGATCAACTTCAATACCCTTCTCACTGACAATAACGCCCAACAATTTACCAGAACGAACACCAAAAGTGCACTTATTAGGATTCAAGCGGAGTTTATACTTCCTCAAACGGTGGAATAACTTCAACAAATGCTCAACATGTTCCTCTTCATTAATGGATTTAGCAATCATATCATCAACATATACTTCAATCTCTTTATGCATCATATCATGAAAAAGAGTAGTCATTTCTCTCTAGTAAGTTGCACCAGCATTCTTTAAATCGAAGGGCATCACTCTATAACAGAATGTTCCCGAGAGTGTAATGAATGTGGTCTTCTCCTTATCTTTGGGTGCCATCTTGATCTGATTATATCCGGAAAATTCGTCCATAAATGAAAAGACTTTGAATTTATCTATATTGTCTACCAACATATCAATGTGTGGCAGAGGGGAATCATCTTTTGGACTAGCTTTGTTCAAATCTCTATAATCAACCCACATACGGACTTTTCCATCCTTCTTCGGAACAGTTACAATATTGGCCACCCATTATGAATATTCAGCGGTAACAAGGAAACCGGCGTCAATCTGCTTTTGCAGTTCTTCTTTAATCTTCACTTCCATGTCATGATGACTTCTCCTAAACTTCTGCTTGACTGGTGGGCATTTTGGCTTCCACGGTAATTTATGCTCCACAATCTCAGAATCCAAACCAGGCATGTCTTGATAGGACCAAGCAAACACATCTGAATACTCTCGAAGAAGATCAATCAACCCTTTCTTCACATCTGGACACAATCGAGATCCAACCTTGACTTCCTTCACATCATCCTCGGAACCCAAGTTGACTAACTCAATCTTCTCTTCGAATGGAAGAATGGATTTTCTTTCATGCTCAAGAAGACGAGACAATTCATCACTTACTTCTTCATCGCTTTCTTCCTCAGCCTCAAACACAGGGAATTCAAAATTTGGAGAAGGTGAAGGATCATTGTATTCAATGGGGTTAGAAACCAACCTACAAAATGATTTAATATTTTGATTATAGAGACTTGAATTGTGACTAAATATTATGCAGAGGGACAATTTTATTTATTTATTTATGTTTTTTGTGATTACCATTTTCAGAATAAAGCAAAAAGTAAAAATAAAACATCATAGATGTGAATGAATAGAATTATATTTTATTCATGATCAAATTTGAAAATGCCCAAACAATGTTCACTTCTCCCTTAGGCATAGGAGAAGGATTTTCAAAACAAATAAAAGCAATTACTTAGATCGATGCATAACAACAGGAATATCAACAGCAGTCCAATTGTCGTAAGCTTTTCCATGCGTCACAAAATTGATGCAGTATTCATCTTCATCATCTTCTAGCACAACAGCTAAGTGTTGTTCATTACTATGGATGAACCCTTCGCTACCGAAATTGAGTTGCACATCTTCCGATCTAACCACTGGTGAACCTTGTTGGAAACCCAATTCGACTCTTCTCTTGTTGTCAGAGACCTCTACCATCCGCCCCCACTGATCTGACTGACCATTTTCAACAATCTTCAATGCATCTTTGAATGAGGGCATGGGTTCCCAACTCTCTTTTCCTTAGCAATAGATAAGGCTTGGAACGGGGTTCCAACCTCATCCTCAGCTTCTACATAATAGAAAGATGACAGGTGGTTGACCAATAACTCCTTCTCCCCGCCAATGATAACAAGCTTCCCATTCTTGACAAACTTCAACTTCTGATGCAACGTTGAAGTAACGGCTCCTGCCTCAAGAATCCATGGCCTTCCCAAAAGATAACTGTAGGTCGGGTGGATATCCATTACTTGAAAAGTAATTTGGAAGTCACTCGGACCTATCTTCACTGGGAGGTCCACTTCGCCAATCACAGTCTTACGCGAGCCGTCAAAAGCTTTGACGATCACGCCACTATATCTCATGGGCGCTCTGCTCTTGTTGTCGGAGACCTCTACCATCCGCCCCCACTGATCTGACTGACCATTTTCAACAATCTTCAATGCATCTTTGAATGAGGGCATGGGTTCCCAACTCTCTTTTCCTTAGCAATAGATAAGGCTTGGAACGGGGTTCCAACCTCATCCTCAGCTTCTACATAATAGAAAGATGACAGGTGGTTGACCAATAACTCCTTCTCCCCGCCAATGATAACAAGCTTCCCATTCTTGACAAACTTCAACTTCTGATGCAACGTTGAAGTAACGGCTCCTGCCTCATGAATCCATGGCCTTCCCAATAGATAATTGTAGGTCGGTTGGATATCCATTACTTGAAAAGTAATTTGGAAGCCACTCGGACCTATCTTCATTGGGAGGTCCACTTCGCCAATCACAGTCTTACGCGAGCCGTCAAAAGCTTTGACGATCACGCCACTATATCTCATGGGCGCTCCTTGATATAACAACTTGGACAAAGTCGACTTTGGAAGTACATTCAATGAAGATCCGATGTCTACTAACACATTTGACAGAGCATCATCTTTACAATTCATTGAGATATGCAGAGCCAAGTTATGATTTCTACCCTCCTCGGGGAGTTCTTCATCACAGAAACTGAGATTATTGCAGGAAGTGATGTTAGCCACAATATGATCAAACTGATCTACCGTAACATCATGTTCCATGTAAGCTTGCTACAGAACCTTCTACAGTGTTTCTCTGTGTGCTTTTGAGTTCATTAACAGAGACAGTATTGAGATCTTCGAGGGGGTTTGGAGCAACTGCTCCACCATGTTGAATTCACTCTTCTTGATCAGTCTGAGTACCTCATCATCATCATTAGGCTTCAAGCCGCTGGATTCACTAGACTGAAACCTTGGAGCGCTAATAGACTCTACTGCTGGTACATCAACCTTCTTACTACCAGATACATCCTCCACATTCTTTGGGAACACTGGCCCAAACACACGACCACTGCGGGTCACCTTGGTAACATCAGCTATGCTTAGAACATAACTGGTTATAGGCAAAGGAACCTCTTGACCATTCTCCAACATAGTAGCATTATACTGATATGGGTCAGCCTTATCGGATGCATAGGGGATTGGACCCGCTAACCGTATAACCAACGACGATACCGATTTGTTGTTGACGTTGTTACTGCTGTTGCTATCATACTGAATAACCATTCTCTCAGGAGTTTTGAAAACAGTAACTATAACATTGACATCGTCATCTACATGACGGGACTGGAGAATATGAATCAAGCCTTCATCCATCAACCTTTGGATGTCTCTCTTCACAACCACACAACCTCGGGGATTAACATTGCAGATAGCACAACCATCATGGTCATGCTCACAATCGCTAACAAACAAATATCCTTGTGCATCGTCACCAAGGACCTTCTTATGAAGCGTATATCAAATACCTTGAACTCGCCAGGGCAACCGTCCACCATATTAACAGAAGAATTTCCATGGGCAGGCAGTGGGTTAGCTTTGACATTCGGCGCACGGTCTTCAAAAGAAACATTCCACTCTTAACCAGCTTCTGGACTTCATACATGAGGGGGTAGCAATTCTCAATATCGTGATCGGGAGATCCTTGATGAAAAGCACAACGGAGTTCCGGTTTGTACCACCATAGAAGTGGTTCAGGAATTTGAGGAGGATTTCTTGGTTGCAACAGGTTCTTGAGAACCAAAGACGGATACAACTCTCCATATGTCATTGGAATTGGGTCAAAAGAGACCTTCTTCCTCCCAAAACTTGGTTGATGATGATTGTTGGTATTGTTGTTGTTGTAGGTGTTTGTTCATTGTGGTGGTTGTTGTTGTTGACGTTGTTGTTGAATTGGTGCTGACTGATTAGCTGAAAATACCGGAATGACTGATGATACTTGATGATGATATTGACGGGGTGGTTGACTTCTTCTTTCTTGAGGTCTCCTTTGCCTTCCAACTGAAACTGCATTAGCTTCACTCTCCTTCTTCTTACTGAAATTATTACCATATCTCTTGCTGGATGACACTTCTTCTCTAGATAACCGTCCCTCTCGGACACCTTCTTCGAGCCTCATCCCCATGTTCACCATCTCGATAAAATCACTGGAGGCACTGGAGATCATCTGCTCATAGTAAAATGAGCTCAGGGTCTTGAGAAAAATTTTAGTCATCTCCTTATCTTCCAAAGGAGGGGTAACCTAAGCAGCAAGCTCTCTCCATCTTTGCGCATACTCCTTGAATGTCTCCTTATCCTTATGAGACAAAGGTCTTAACTGGTCTCTATCTAGAGCCATATCAATATTATACTTGTATTGCTTCATGAATGCTTCGTCCAAATCATTGAACATGCGGATGCTCGCACTATCCAATCCCATGTACCACCTTAGAGAGACATCGGTCAAACTGTCTTGAAAATAATGGATCAACAATTGATCATTATCGGTTTGAGTATATATCTTTCTGGCGTACATCACCAAATGACTGGGTAAACAGGTATTCCCCTTGTATTTTTCAAAGTCATGCACTTTGAACTTCACCGGGATCTTCACATTTGGAACCAAATAAAGTTCTGCAGCACTCTTCCCAAACAGATCTTTACCCTTCGAAGTTTCAATTCCTTATGCAGCTCAAGGAATTGGTCTTTCATCTCGTCCATCTTCTCGTACACATCAGGTCCCTCAGACGGCTGAGAATGATAGATGGTGTCTTCTACATGGGGTAGAGTATGCACAACAGGCAGTGGCACAAACATGATCGGAATATATGATGGCATGGAAGCAAAAGTAGGCCCAAAGCCTTCAGGCACAAAATTTGGAGGCATCCCCCATGGGAATTCGGTAGGCATGTTGGGTGAAAAGTGAGTAGCGGTTGCAGGAACGGTAGAGGTAGCCACCTCTGAAATGACAGTCTTCTGAGGAGGAGGAGTTGTAGGTGTTGGAGAAGACTGACTCTGAGCATCTAGGACTGACTCCATCATGGCAGTCAGGCGAGCAATCTCATCCTTCAAATCTCTATTCTCTTGCTCTAGATGTTCCATGATCCTTGTATGATTGGCGTGGGTGTTGTATCGATGAGTCAACTTGGTTGAAGCACATAAGAAACACCAATGGTACATCTGGAGAAAGAGAAACCTGCTTATGCGAATGATGCATGAAATGCAATGCTTGATTGTTATTTTTATTTTCAAGGAACTTACTATGTTATTTGCAAATACATGTATCAATAATTGTAACAATTTGGTATGACCATAAAAAACCTCTTTTATATATATATAATTAGAAGGATTACACTGAATACAATTTCATAAACCAAATGAGAATACAAGAGAAAAGGAGACTAGTCATCCTAAGGATCCCTAACAATAATGTCAGAAGATCTGGCTGTAGGCGTGTACTTCCTTTGAATGCGTCGGATCTCGGTCTCAAAGGAAGCCTTCATCTGAGTCTTCTCGAGGACAAGCTAGTCAACAATCTTCTTTCAAGTAACAGAAGGTTGAGGCATACTAGAGGAAGATGAAACCTCTGGCTCTCTCTTTCTCTTTGTCACTCGATCTTCAAGTAGCTCAGGAAGTGCATCTTTGTCCTTAGACTCATGCTGCAACTCCTCATGCTTTCGGCTTAAAGCATGGAAACGCTCTTCCCACATGTCCTTCTCTTGCTTCATCTTGGCGAGTGCGTCTTCCAACTCCTCTACATCTTGGTTAGGGAGAGTTAATGGCTCAACCACAACTATAGACATAGGTCTTTCACAAGAATACAACATCTTTAATTCCATAGCTCTCTTCTTCACCCAAAGAGTGTAAGCTTCCAAAGCTACACAATTGCACAGACCAAGCTCGGATCTTCCTTTCCTATGCATATTATGTCAAGCACGCACCATCTTCTGCTTCAAACATTGGGGATCTTTACCCTCTTGATAGAAAAGACCTTCTAACAAAGTGTTATTTGGTTTGTCTCTCAAGGGGAACCCAAGTTGACGACGAGCCAAAGCAGGGTTCTAGTTTATTCCTCCTTGTGTACCAATGAGAGGCACATTAGAGAATTCACCACAACAATCAATAATCTCCAAGCTACCCAATGAAGAATCATACCAAACTACATCATCATTAGTGAGAGACATAAGTCTCTGAGACCACCTTAGACATCGTTTGTTCTCCATAAAAGTCGACGTCTAAGGCAAGTGCAAAATAAACCACTTGTACAAAAGAGGAATGCAACTGACAATAGTTTCACCACCCTTAGAATTCCTTAGATGCAAAGAGAAATAAATATCACCCAAAAAATTAGGCACAGGATTCCCAATCAAGAAAATTCTAATGGCGTTAACATCAACAAAACCGCCAATGTTAGGGAACAAAGTCAAACCATAGATGAGTAACACAAAGATAGCTTCAAAAGCATCCACACTACCGGCTTGAGCAAAGGCGGTAGCTTCCTTGATGAGGAACTCATAGTTCAACCAAAATAACCCTCCTTTCTTCACGCAATGAGCCTCTATCTCAGAGTTCTTCAAGTGAAGAGCTTCAGCAATAAGATGAGATCTAGGAATCTCTTCCAATCCATTAAAAGGTACTTTGCTAGAAACAGGTATTCCCAAGAGATGGTCATACTCCTCCAGCGTAGGCACAAGCTGATAATCCGGAAAAGTGAAGCAACGGTAGGGAGGGTCATAAAACTGAACCAACGCACTCAAAAGGCCTTCAACCACATCAGTAGACAAGATAGACAAAAGCTTCCCATGGCGTTGTTTGAAGTCCAAGGGATCTAATACAAAAGATGCTAGCTTACTTAACTCTTTCAAGTCGGGACATCTGAAACTGTACTTCTTAGTGTTCCTTCGTCCATAATCCATGGTCTGAAAATATTTTCAAATAACACCTTGGTTCCTTGAAATTTTCGTGTGATGAATGTTATGATGCGTATGAATGCATGAATGCAACAATCACAAATAAGGGATCACACACAAGGCAAACAAACAAAGGTCAAGGGATGAATCAAGCCATTGTCAAGATCAATCATCCATTTTGGTGGATTATGGTTTACACCTTATCAACACCCATGTTCCATTGATACTAACAAGACATGATTGGATCAACCAAGAATCAAGGGTTTATTGTGAGTCACGAGCATGGAGTCTGGGTAAGAACCATCCCAAGGGAGTGAACTAAGGATAAAAACTTGTAGATCATGTTCTAAAACGTTCCCATAGTCTTAATTTCATCTATCAGATATTACAGGTTAGGATGACTGACTCATCAACCTATAATATTCTCAAGAGAAACTCGTCTGAGTGTAGTATCACGTAACAACTATTATCAAGTCTACACTTGAATAGTCTCCGCACTACATCCTAAATAGGCCAAGAGGGGTTAAATTTTCTACGGTCCTCAGCTTCTCGGACCCCAAATCAGAGATAGTAATGCCTAACCACAAATAACTTGTGTGACATTCCTAACTCCAAAAGGGTCTCCACTGAGTAGATGGGTCTCAATCCAACTTGTTAAGGACTACTCCACACAAGTCGAACATGACTATACCATCTTCCTATCTTAATTGCACTCAAGTTCGGGTTAGAACTTATCTCACCATTCAGAGATCACCAAGCACAACAAGCAGATTATATCACACAAATAAATATACATACATCAAATACACTAATATATACACACACAAAAGTAGGCTAAACCCACTAGAGACTACTCCCCATCAGAGTCTCCACTTAATTTTTGTAGCGATAAATTCATGACCATCAAGCTATAGATAAGCTAGACGTCAATAAAACCAGAGTCGCCACCGCGCTTTTATTGTTTCCAAGGGAAAAGGGAAAAGTACGAACAAAACCAAAAAATAAGAAGTTTTCAAATCAAAACTAATAATATGCCAGAGATTATAGGTAAGGGGGTTGGTTACACAAAGGGAAGGTGTTAGCACCCAAAGTGTCCTAGGTACTCCTAGGGAGCCCTTTCTTGTGTGCATATGTGTTTTTGTACAAATGATGTTTGCAAATAAAAAGAGTGTGGGGATGAGAAAAGAATTCATTAATTATATTTTTGTGTTTGACAAGACCTTCAGACTTGTGCCTACGTACCAACACAAGAATGAGTGATCAAAACCTCGTAGTTCGTGGTATCAATTTCAAAGTGAGTGTATTGCTTTTAATAAAATTTTAAGTTTAATAAAGGTACAAAAGGCCTAAAATGATTTGAATGAGTGTTAGTTCTTTTTGGGTTTTGAAATTTTAAGTCAAGTATAGTTAAGTTTATTTACAAGTTTGATTTAAGAAAATGTTTGAAAATGCAATGGCATAAGACCAAAGTTTCTAATTTGTAATATGGTCAAAGTTTAGAAAACAGATACAATCAAAGAAGATTTTAAAAGGGGGAGATATTTTAAATTAAATAAGTGGGGAAGAGATGAAGAGACTAATCCTAAGTATAAATTTAAAAGTTGAGCGTTGAAAAGATCTGACCAATGGGCTGCAATCCAATAGACAAGAATGTCATATAGTAACCCAAATTTCCCTTAGAATTTTGAATCAAGCAACAAACAATACACAAACAGAAAATTGAAGAGCAATGCATCAAATAAAGATAGTCATATCCAAGCTTAGCAACTCCATGATCTTCTTCAAAATTTCCCATGTGTCAGATGACTTCAGAGATGGCATAAGTCACAGGTTCAAAATAACAGCTTCACAATGATCATGTTGCAGATGAACTAAAATGGATCTTCAATATTGTATCAGATGAATGTTCACTTCACAAGTACTTGGTTACATGAAAATTGGCGTTGGCCAAGTCCTTTGCATAGGGAGTGTTGCCGAAATTCTAAGTCCAATAGTCTCAGATCAAACCAACAGTCAACACAAAATGTTTTTTAGGGTTTTTATTCTTATTATGTACATTAAGGTCAAAATATCACACGATCAAACAAGTATATGCAAACACAATATATCACAAAATATGGTCAAAGTGGACAAAGTGAAAATGACATAAAAGTAAACAACTTGAATGGTATGAATAATATCAAATGAATAAGGCTTAAAAATTAAAGTGCATTAAAAATAAATGACTTGAAATTAAATGTTAATTGTTAGTGAATTAGAGGTTAGTATTGATTTTGCTTTTGTTTAAGTCATTCTTTGGAGAACACTCAACCCACTTATCACAAGCATGGATCCTTGAACCAATACATCTTCCAAAGGAAGGAAAAAAGGCGAAGTTTCCACACAATATCATGAAAGAGTGGAGACTTACAATCTCACTAACTAGAATGTTATGCCTTTTGTGCTAAAATTTAGCGCTATGTTAAGCAATCGTAATTGGATTTATGTAGAAGTCACAACTATTAGAGATCGGGCAATAGAATTTTGGTGTTAATGCATGTTAGAGACATAGTATAATGGACTATGCTCATGAAACATACCACACACAAAAAGAATATGCAAAATGGGGTGCCTAATCTCATCCATACTTATGTTGATTTTGCAATCAACTAGCCTTAGGAGATAGAGATATCATAGGTCCATGACATGAATGGATAAATAAGGGGAATGAGATGAAGAGGGAGGGGGAATGGATCATACACAAATTGATCAAAGGGGGACCTTTACCAAATTAAGATCATTCATTCATTTTGAGAGATGGAATGTATATTCCATCAATCCCCTAAATCCAATTATCTTAACCTAATAAAGTCAAATCAACCTTGACCAAGGCCCAACAACACAAGTCAAACTCACAAAGCCAATTAAAATAGCTCTACACAATTAATTTGGCATTTAAACAATTAAAAATAATAAAAATATGCATTAAATTAAATTATGGTTGGTCAATTTCCTAAAACCTCATCAAAACACCAAAGAAATGGCCATGAGATTTATCATTGGTCAAACAAGGTCAAAGGACCTTAGAGAAAAAATTTCAGAATTTTTGGAAACTTAAAAGTATTTTTAAATAATTAAATATATTCACAAAATCAATTAAATCATGAAAAATATTAATAATGATCCAAAAAATAATTTTAATTCAGAAAATGAAAGAGGATTTTATTTTATTTTTTTTGGTGAAACTCTCATATTTTTTGGATCAATATTAAATTTAATATGAATTAATGAAAATAAAAGAAATAAAATGAAAATCAATTAATCTGAAAAACCGTGGACCACTTGATCTCACTCATTAATTGAGGTAGCAGATCAAATGGTATGAAACGCGTGTTCCACCAAACACACGAGTCAGCACGCTACACCAAGGGTAATCACAAAGAACGCCCAGGATTAAAACGCATTGGCTTGATCATGTGGCTCAGAACACGTCCAGCACATCGCCGGAGCAAACCACCGGTCATCTTCTCCGATGACCTTGGCCGGACTGGTTCTCTCATCACCATCACAAAAATGAAAAAAGGACATGATCTTAAAGAGAAAATGGCATTGATCACGAATCTGACCTCAATTCAAACTAACTCCAAGTATATTGAGAGATACATGGAGTTGAATTTTAAGGTGTATGAACTGAGTTGCTTCAAAATTTGACCTCAAAACAACTCAATCTTCTTGCCTACATTGGTAGGACTTCAGACAACCAAGGATCCAAGAGAATTTTGAGAATTTTGAGAGAATAAAAAAGAAGAAAAATCTGGAAAAATACCTTCAATGTTATGCAGAACTTGATCTCTCTTGCTTCAATTTGTGTTTGATCTTGCTCAAGAAGCTTGCAGAAGTAGCTTAGGATTCGTACAAGGCTTGGATCCTGGAGGTTTTGAATCTCCAAATAGTGAGATTCAAACTCAAATTTCAAATGAAATTTCTCAGGTTTTCCTTTCAAATATGAGGGTTTCAAATGTGGGAGGCAAAGTTGGCGCTAGGTTCCAATTTCTAATGCCAATGGCCTCTTATTTATAGCTCAAGCAAGTGTTATTTTCACCTTAAAAAATATTTCCAAATTTGGTAAAGTGAAGTGCATGCTTGCATGGGCGTGTGCAGGCCCATGAAGCTACTCAATTCAGTCCATATGCAAGTGTAGTTGAGTCTGAATGTGGGTTGTGATGCAAGGCAAAAGTGTATTGATGTTTGAAGATTGATCCTTCCCAATTGATGCAGCCATGTTCAGACCATGTGCAGACCCCACAAACCTTGTCCAAAGTGAATGAATTTGGACTCTTTGGAAAGGTTAGATCAAGAGGAACAACTCTTATGTTGAACACTTTTCCATTTTGAGTTTGTATCATGATTAATTTTGAGGTGGAAGTTTGGAAATTTCAACATGTCAAAACATTTTCTAAGTGTTAAACCATATGTTTAATTATTCCACCTTGGCTAACTTTTTATGTGAGCTCCAAATGAGAAAAGTGTCTTCACCAAAGTTGTATCTATTTCAAAAACCTTAAAACTGGTAACAAATTTGACCACATTTGTATTGGGGATGAATGAGTTATGCATTTTTGAAGTTGAGGAAAATCATTTGTTCAATGGTATTTGTCCAAAATGACCTATAATGTATCCTGATATCACATGCTCATAAAAGTTGAATTAGATCTTCCTTCAAACATCAAAGTTGACGTAAACACCTTAAATTGGATTGTTAAACTTGGAAATCTTTCATCTCATGAAAAATTATCAAGTTATGGCCTTGGGAAGTTGACTTTCAAATTAGGGTTTAGACAAAATGACCTATAATCTTTCAACATAAAAAATTACTTTCCAAGTAAAACTAGCTCTAGTACTCAACCTGAAAGTTGTTTGGAATGTCATTTAGAGTAAATTTTCTCTTGGAATTATTTTCATATGACGAAAATTGTATGAGATAGGGTCTAGGGGAACCCAGTTTTGACTAGTTGATTTTCTCTCGTCAACTACCATGAACCACCTTGCTAACTTGCAATTATCTTGACTTTTGGGATACTTGGGAGATCATATATGCATAAGATTATGAAATTTGAGACACCCCTTGAAATCTTTGATCAATTGGTGAAGAAGCTTGTTGAAGAAGTTACACAAGATACCCAAATGAACTAGGGTTTCCAAGGCAAACCAATTCCAAACTCTTGAAGAAATCTTGATCAAAATAATATGTGGAGATCATGGGGATCCATATATTATGCCTAGAGACATTGTAGATCATTATTTATTGAGCTCTTAGCAATGAGGGTCTTAAACCCTAGATATGAGCTTGATGGATCAAAGGTTATCATGTGCCTTACCTACAAAAGAAGTAGACAAATGCAAAGACATAGTTTTGGTATTTTGGTTAGTAAATGATAAAATAATAAGTATGATACGATCACATGGTAATTGGTGATCTCTCCCAAAACAAACCCAATGAGTAAGGGGTAAGGAGGATGCCAAGGTATGATCCCAATGTCAATGCATATGATGAGATAGCATGAGGGATCTTAGGGTCAAAATTGGGGTCTTACATTGGCCAATGTCAACTTTCATGGAACCAAGTACTTGTGATTTGAACTTCATCTGAAGCAAGTATTGTGATCCCATTTGAGTTCATCTGCTACATGGTCTTTTGGAGCTGTTACCTTGAACCTGTGCCTAGTGCTTATCTTTGAGTTCATCCGATGCATGGGAAATTATGAAGAAGATCATGAAGTTGCTAAGCTTGGATGTGGCTATATTTATTTGATGCCTTTCTCTTCATCTTGCTATTTATGTATTGATATTGCTTGATTCTAAAGTCCAAGGAAAATTTGGGTTTCTATATGACATTCTTGTCTATTTGATTGCAGCCTATTAGTCAGATCTTTTCAACTCTTAACTTTTAAATTTATGCTTAGGATTAGTCTCTTCATATCCTCCCCCATTTCTTTAATTTCAAATATCTCCCCCCTTTTAAAAATCTTATTTGCTTGTGTTTGTTTTCTAAACTTAGACCATTTTGCAAATTAGAAACTTTGGCCTTATGCCATTGCATTTTTAAACTCTTTTCTTAATCAAACTTGTAAATGAACCTAACTATACTTGACTTAAAATTTCGAAAGACAAAAAGAACTAACACTCATTCAAACCTCTTTAGGCCTTTTGGTGCCTTTCTTAAATCTAATTTTTGTTAAAAGCAATGCACTCATTTTGAAATTGTTACCACGAACAACGAGGTTTTGATCCCTCATTTTATGTTGGTATGTAGGCACAAGTCCGAAGGTCTTGTCAAACACACACAAAAAATATAATTAATAAATTATTTTCTCATCCCTCCACTGTATTTATTACAAACATCTTTTGTACAAAAATACATATGCACACAAAAAAGGGCTCCCTATGAGTACCTATGACACTTTGGGTGCCTAACACCTTCCCTCTGTGTAACCAACCCCCTTACCTGTAATCTCTGGAATTTTATTAGTTTTGATTTGAAAACTTCTTATCTTTTGGGTTTTGTTCATACTTTTCCTTTTTCCCTTGGATATAATAAAAGCGCGGTGGCAACTCTAGTTTAATTGACGTCTAGCTTATCCATAACTTGATGGTCATGAATTTACCGCTACAGAAGGTTGTCTCCCATTTGATATGGTGTTGACCTAAAATTCATCGCAAAATTGATAATGTAGTTTCCTCAGTAGACCCTCTCCTCTTTTCCCCAGCCAGGGTTGAGCCTTTGAGGTGGCCGATTCTCTCCAGCAGATACTTCCCTCCCGTGAGGATTGGTTGAGAATTGTATTGATGATTCAGACCAGTGACATTTGTATCCTTTATGATCATTTTGTCAACATAATCATCATATATACATATACATATACATTCACTTCATTATTGCATTAATAATGCACTTTGAGATTCATTATTTCTCTGATCCTCTGCTACGGTAGTATACTTTTTTCCCCGTGCAAAATTGGTTTGTCTGTCCTCTTTCAATTGTAGAGCGTCAGCCCATTAAGCAGAAAGAATTTAACCTTTCTCATCCCCCAATGAGTTATTTCCTCGTGGATGATTATTATTTCAGTTTCCTCCCCAGTTGATTATCTGGATGGAACCACTCCCATTGAGTTACGTCCTTATTGGGTTGAGTCTTAGTTTGACTGTTTCTTTCTAGATCTTACCTAGATAGATGCTTTTTGGTCCCCTGAGAGTTTATTACCCAGTAGCTAGTAATTTTCTTCTCAATTGTAAGTATTTTACTTCTACCCTAAGACCCGGTAAAAGTAACCCTTTTCTCCCCAGCGGATTCGTTTTCACGTCTCCTAGGAAGTTTATCCTTAATTTGTTCATCCTAACCGATGACAGATATTTTCTTCCCCTGCTTTAAGTTTATCCTTGATATGTTTACCCTAACCGGTGACGGATATTCTCTTTTTGGTATTCTACCCAGTAAAAAGGTAGTTGTAATCCCTATTTTCTTTCCCAGAGAGTTAATCCTTGATATGTTCATCCTAATCGATGACGGGTTTTCCTTCTCTTTGCTGTCTTCTTCCTAGTAATCGGTAGTTGTAAATCCTACTTCCCCTTGGAGTTTATCCTTGATATGTTCATCCTAACGAGTGATGGATATTCTCTTTTTCGGTATTCTATCCAGTAACTGATAGATGTAATACTTATTCCTCCCCGCAGAGTTTATCCTTGATATGTTCATCCTAACCGAAGACGGATATTCTCTTTTTTGGTATTCTATCCAGTATCTGATAGATATAATTCCTACTTTTTCAGGAGGTTTATCCTTGATATGTTCATCTTAAGCAATGACGGATATTCTTCCCTTCGAGTCTATCCTTGATGTGTTCACCTTAGCCGGTGACGAATATTCTCTTTCTTTGTGGTCTTCTGCCCAGTAGCCGGTAGTTGTAAATCCTATTTGATTTGGTTCTTTTTCAGGCGGTTTATCCTTGATATGTTTACCCTAACCGGTAACGAATATTCTTCCTAATGTCCCTAGGTGAGTATATCCTTGATATGTTCATCTTAACCGATGATGGATATTCTTCCCTTTGAGTCTATCCTTGATACGTTCACCTTAGCCGATAACGGATATTCTCTTTCTTTGTGGTCTTCTTCCCAGTAGCCGGTAGTTGTAAATCCTATTTGATTTGGTTCTTTCCCCAGGGAGTCATCCTTGATATGTTTACCCTAACCGGTAACAGATGTCCTCTATGTCAGAATTTGTTATCCCCTTACCCAGTAACCGGTAGTGGATAATATACTTCTGTTACTCCTGTGTTAAAGATCATTTCCTCCCTAGTTGAGTCTGAGTGTGTATTTCCTCGGTGAAATCGTCGTTTCCTGCCTGGATCGAGTATTTCTGTTTTATTCTGATCTACCCGTTTTCCCTGTAGATGTTCCTTTTATTCTCCGGCTGAGTCTTTCCATTGATATATTTTCATGGAATCCCTCGAGTCCCCCAGTAGTTTTTAAAGTCGTAGCCTAGCCTACGCACACCCCTTTTATCCCCCCAGAGTCTTTGTCTCCCCATCGAGTTTTCCTTACGGAATGCATTGTACTCCTACGGACTTTCGGTCTCTCCGGATTCTTTTCCTTTGTGGCAACATTTTCCCCACAGAGATTATTCTTTCATTCATATCATATGCATCATGAGGTCTCTTAGGGACCAAAATTTGTTTCTATATGTTGTTATTTAAGTCCATTCTACCGAGTCGATACGAAGATTTTAACCTTCATCTCCTCAGCTAGAATGTCCTTAAATAGGGGCAACTATAAGACCCCAATTTTGACCCTAAGATCCCTCATGCTATTCTCATCATATGCATTAGCATTGGGATCACACCTTGGTATCCTCCTTACCCCTCATTCATTGGGTTTGCATTGGAAGAGATCACCAAACACATTTGATTGTATCATACTTCATTTTTCTCTTTTTACTAACCAAAATGCCAAAGATATGTCATTGTATAGTTTAACTCTTTTGTAGGTAATGCACATGCTCACTTATGCTCTATCAAGCTCATATATAGGGTTTGGGACCCTCAATGGAAGGAGCTTAATCAATAATTGGTCTAAATTGGCTCTAAGTATCATATATGAACCCCCATGATCTTTACATATTATTTTGATCAAGAAATCATCAAGAGTTTGGAATTGGTTTGCCTTGGAAACCCTAATTCATCTTGGTATCTTATGTGACTTCCTCAACAAGTTTCTTCACCAATTGATAAAATATTTCAAGGTATACTTCACATTACATCATATTATGCATATATGATCCTCCATGATCCCCAAATGTCAAGAGAATATCAAGCTAGCAAGTTGGTTCATGGTGGTTGACTAGAGAAAGTCAACTAATCAAAACGGGGGTTCCCTAGACCCTATCTCCTACACTTTTTGTCATATGAAAATGATTCCAAGATAAACGCTACTCTAAATGACATTCCAAAACAACTTTCATGTTGAGGTCAAGAGCTAGTTTTACTTGTAAAGTCATTTTTTATGGTGAAAGATTATAGGTCATTTTGTCTAAACCCTAATTTGGAGGTCAAATTCCCAAGACCATAACTTGCTCAATTTTTATGAGATGAAATCTATTCAAGTTGCATGATCAAATTCAATATGTCTACTTCAACTTTGATGTTTGGAGTAAGTGCAAATTCAACTTTTAAATGCATGTGATATGAGGGAACATTATAGGTAATTTTGGGGCAATACCATTGAACAAGTGATTTTCCTCAACTTCTAAAATGCATAACTCCTTAATGTTAAATCCAAATTAGGTCAAATTTGAGACCAATTTGAAGGAATTTGAGAGAGATACAACTTTGATTAAGTAACTTTTCTCATTCGAATCCCATAGAAAAAGTTATCCAAGGTGAAAGAAGTGAACATATGGCTTGATACTTATAAATTTTTTTGACATGTTTGATTTTCCAAACTTCCACCTCACAAATCATCATTATCCAAGATTAAAATGAAAAGGTGTTCAACATGAAAGTTGTTCCTCTTGATCTAACCTTTCCAAAAAGTTTAAATTCATCCCATTTGGACAAAGAATGAATGACTTGCGCATGGCTTAAAGTTGAAGGACCATTTGGAAGATTTGAAGTTCCATTTGTCACACACGAATGCATGGCCTTTCCACATGACATCAGCATTGCTTACACTCATTTTTGGACCTAAATGCATCATTACATGGGCCTATCACACGCCCATGCATCCATGCAAAGGATATTGCTATTTTTGGAATTTTGAAAGAAGTGTGTAATTATCAATCACTTGGCCTATAAATAGAGCCCCTCTTGCTCAGAATTATGGACCCTGGCGCGCAAGCTTTGGATCAGCAACCCTAAACCCTCACATTTAAAGGATAAGCTTGGTGATTTTATTTGAAAATCGAGTTTGAATCTCTCAACTGTTTTGAGATTGAAACTCCAAGAGTCCATAAATTTCCTTGATCCATTTCCACTCCATCAAGCATCTGAAGCAAGGCGGAGCACAATTGAGAGCAAGATCGTGTTCATCTGAACCTGCAGTGAAGGTGAATTTCTGAATTTTTCATCTCTTCGATTCTCACTCAATTCTCCATTATTCTTGTTGATCTTTGGTTGTCTGAAGTCCTACCAATGTAGGCAACAAGATTGAGTTACTTAGAGGTCAAATCAAAGTAACTCATATCATGATCCTCAAAATTCAACTCCCTGTATCTTTTAATATACTTGGAGTTAGGTAAAATTGAGGCCAGATTCGAGCTCCTGAGCATTTTTACTTTAAATTCATGTCCTCCTTTTTTATTTTGGTGATGATTGAAGGTGGACCAGTCCGGTGAGGTCCACCGGAGAAGAAGACCGGAGCTCTGGCTCCAGTGGTGTATTGGCACGCTTCTGAACCACGTGATCCTTCTATTTTGTTTTAATCTGGGGCGTCAAAAGTGATTACCACGCGTGTGGAACATTTGACTTGGTGTATGGTGGAACGCATGCTCAGATCTACTTGATCTGCCACCTCAATTAATGAGGGAGATCAAGTGGTCCACGTTTTTTTGTAATTTCTGATTTTCATTTTAATTGACTTATTTTCATTAATTCATATTAATTTTAATATTGATCCAAAAAATATGGGACTCTCACAAAAATTCTCAAATATTTTTCTCTTTCATTTTCGGAATTAAAATTATTCTTTGGATCAATATTAATATTTTTCATGATTTAATTGTTTTTGTGCATATTTTTAATTGTTTAAAAATACTTTTAAGTTTCCAAAAATTATGAAATTTTTTCTCCAAGGTCCTTTGACCTTGTTTGATCTATGATAAATCTCTTGGCCATTTATTTGGTGTTTTGAAGAGGTTGTAGGTTTTTGATCAACCATATTTTAATTTAATGCATATTTAATTAATTTTTATTTGTTTAATTGTGAATAAGTTGTGTTGAGCTATTTTTGTTGACTTGTTGAGTTTGACTTTTGTTGTTGGGCTTTGGTCAAGGTTGATTTGACTCTGTTAGATTAAAATCATTAGATTTAGGGGATTGATGAAATGTACATTTCATCTCCCAAAATGAATGAATGATTTTAATTTGATAAAAGTCCTCCCATGACCAATTTGAGTTTATTTCATTTCCCCTCCCTCTTCATCTTCAATCCCTTTCCATCCCATCCATTCCATTTACCTATGATATCTCTATATCCTAAAGCTAATTGGTTCATAAACCAATATAAGTATGGATGAGATTAGGTCCACTCTTTTGCCATTTTCTTTTAAGTGTGGTATGTTTTAGGAGTATGGTTCATAATACCATATCTCTAACATGCATTGACACTAAAATTTCTATTGCCAGACCTCAAATAGTTGTGACTTCTACATAAGTTCAATTACGATTGCTTAACATAGCGCTAAATTTTGACCCAAAAGCATAGAATTCTAGTAAGTGAGATTGTAAGTCTCCCCCCTTTCATGGCATTGTGTGGAAACTTGGCCTTTTTTCCTTCCTTTGGAAGATGTCTTGGTTCAAGGATCCATGCTTGTGAATAGAGGGTTGAGTGTTCTCCAAAGAATGACTTAAATAATTGAAAAGCAAAAGCAATACTAACTTCTAACCAACTAACGTTTGACTAACTTTTAATTTCAAGTCATTTACCTTATGCACTTTAAATTCAAGTCTTTATCATTTGCCATTATTCATACCATTTAACTTGTTTATTTTAATGCCATTTTCACTTTGCTCATTTGTGCCTTATATTGTGATTGTATGCTTGCTTGTGTATTTTTGTTTGTGTTTGTGGTCTTTTGACCTTAATGTACATAATAACGACAAAAACCCTAAAAAAAGATTTATGTGGACTGTTGGATTTGATCTGAGACATTGGACTTAGAATTAGGCAACATTCCCTATGCAAAAAGGACTTGACCAATGCCAACATTTCTGAAACCAAGTGCTTGTGAAGTGAACTTTCATCTGATGCAAGTGTTGAAATCCCTTTGAGTTCATCTACTACATGGTCTTAATGAAGATGTTACTTTGAACCTGTGTCTAATGACTTATTCTGAGCTATTCAAGGATTATTGCATCTGATACATGAGGAAGATTATGAAGAAGACTATGGAGTTGCTTGCTTGGATGTGGCTATCTTTATTTGATGCCTTGCTCTTCATCTTGCTATATGTATTATTATTGCTTGATTCTAAAAGTCCAAGGGAAAATTTGGTTTCTATATGACATTCGTGTCTATTTGATTGCATCCCATTGGTCAGATTTTTTCAATTCCTAACTTTTAAATTTTTGCTTAGGATTAGTCTCTTCATCTCCTCCCACTTCTCCCACTTCTTTAATTTCAAATATTTCCCTCCTTTTAAAAACTTCTTTGCTTGTGATTTCTAAACTTAGACTCTTTATTGCAAATTAGAAACTTTGGACTTATGCCATTGCATTTTCAAACTCTTTTTCTTAATCAAATCTGTAAATGAATCTAATCATATTGACTTCAAATTTCAAAAGATAAAAAGAACTAACACTCATTCAAACTCTTTTAGGCCTTTTGTGCCTTTGTTAAACTTAAAATTTTGTTAAAAGTAACTCATTTACTTTGAAATTGTTACCACGAACTATGAGGTTTTGATCCCTCATTTTATGTTGGTACGTAGGCATAAGTTTGAAGGTCTTGTCAAACGAAAAATATAATTAATGAATTCTTTTCTCATCCCCACACTCTATTTATTGCAAACATCATTTTATACCAAAACACATGTACACACAAAAAAGGGCTGCCTAGGAGTACCTAGGACACTTTGGGTGCTAACACCTTCCCTCTGTGTAACCAACCCCCTTACCTGTAATCTCTGGCATTTTATTAGTTTTGATTTGAAAACTTCTTATCTTTGGGTTTTTTTCGTACTTTTCCCTTTTCCCTTGGAAACAATAAAAGCGCGGTGGCGACTATGGTTTTATTGATGTTAAGTTTATCCATAGCTTAATGGTCATGAATTTACCTCTACACTTGTTTTAGGTACTTTACGAGTAAGAGTCAATTTATGAAGAAACCATACGAAAATGGCGAAAAATGGAGAAAAGTGGCAAAAATAAACATGTGGCCACCTACATGGCACCTTCCATGACTAGGCAGGCATGGAACCCAACAAAGAGGAAAAATGAAGGTTGGAGACACAATCAAAGGCTCGTGGCGACCGCCACAAGCCGCATGGCATTTGCCATGAACATCAAAAAAGGCCAAAAACTCATTTTTCGCTCGGGGAGACCGCCACAAGCTTCATGGCGACAACCATGAAGTTCGGTTCCTGAAAAAACACAAAAAAGGAATCAGTCGTTCCCTATTCCCCGACATTTTTCTCCCATGAAGTCTACACAACCAGGACTTGGTTCAACACTTATTTTCACTATAAATTGTTAGTTTTGAGCGTTTTTGGCATCCAAGTTTATACGCATACATTTTAGTTCTTAGTTTTAAGCATATATTACATTCAAATAGTGATAAAGCTCTTAAATTGGGGGCTATAACACCATAACTTTTAGGATCCTTTATTGTAATCTTGGATCAAAGTTGTCAGCATTTGAAGTTATTTTCCGTTCAGTTCCGTGTACTCGAAGTATTTCTGCATTTAATTCCAGTTTACAGGTTCTTTATATAATTACCTTAATTTAATTCTATTTGTTTGAAATTTATTTATAAGAAATGGTGTTGTTAATTTCTATTGCCATGAATCGCATATTTATGTTTAATACCATGTCTGGCTAAAATGTTTTGAGTTCGGTACGTGAGGATCGTCGTTCCATCGTTCCGATGGAACCACCTACGGATACTGAAGTCCTAAAAATTCTAGAACCTCATATATTAGAATATGATGAATGGAATAGACCACATGTGGATGATATCTAGAGAGAATGCCTCACACTGACTCCCAATGTTATGGTGTCGCAACCTGAAAAATACAGTGCGCGAAAAAAACAACCGGCGAAAGAAAATGACAGAAGAGTCGCCACCGTGCGTTATTTATCCCAAGGGAGGGAAAGGAAACGCTCGAAGTAAACCTGAAAAAAGGAAAGGACAAGACAGGGTCTCGCAACCAAATCTTGGGTTCGGGAGTCGGTTATGCGAAGGGAAGGTATTAGCACCCCTACGCATCCGTAGTACTCTACGGGATCCACTTTTGTAGTTCTTGTCTAAAGGGTGTGGGTTTACCTAATGCTGTTTGCCAAAAAAAAGGGTTAAATGAAAATGACTCGCGCGGATGTCGCATCCACTGCATACGTATCTCATCTGAATATGAGAATCAGAGTCTTCGTAGCTCGGCTGACCTATGGGTTGGGGGTAATTGTGCTCGCTAAGACATCGCGTCTTATGCCTACGTATCTCATCTGGAATGAGAATCAGAGCAAGTCGTAGTTCGGCTAACTACGGGGTTATGGATTGGGTTTTGGACGAACAACGTCACTACGCAATCTACCGGATGCTCGACCTTCGGAGACTTACTCGCCTGTAGTAGAAGGAGTAAACGTGTTGCTTTGGGTTTTAGGGTTTGGGATGCTCGAGGGCAAACAGGGAGTCCTTGACGAAGGAACCGCGCTACATGTGGGGATATGAATACAAAACACAAAACATGTATCTCAAAGTAAAATGCCACCAAGGGGCCCAAACATTGCCTCCTATCGAGGTCTTCCAGCTAGGAAAGCGATAAAGTATGAGAAAGGGAAAAAATTACCACACGGATAAAGATCCGAAGTTACAGCAATTAAAGGAATGGGAAACCCAGGGATCCTTCCAAGCTAAACACCATCAAAGAAAGTGAGTCAGTACAGGTAATCGGAATGAAACCTCCAGGGGGTATCCCACAAATAAAGTGGGAAACCACGCAAGTTATCCCTGCAAAAGTTAGGTGCCTTCACAAAAACTCAACAAAAGGGTTAGTGAAGCAAAATAGGGTAACCAAGAGTTGCCCTCAAATCAAAATATAATCACATAAATCATGCCCTTTCAATTCACTAAAAGCTCATAAAAAGCAACCAAAGGTAGGAGGCCTAAACCTCTTGTCAAACATATGCATCAAAAGGGTATCAAATTCACCCATAATACCTCATATATTTAGAGCATTCAAATTAAAGGCATAAAGATGATGGATATAGGGCAAACCTGATTGGAGAAGAAAAATCAAATGGCAGGGTTTGCTTGAGCTAAAAGTCTGTGAGTCAGAATGAACCTTTCAGAGTTGCCTGGAGGTTGCTGCAGAGTAGCTTGTAGGTTTCCCTTCAGGTTTTGTCCAGTGTTTTGTTCCAAGGAAACCTCAGAGCATTTTGCTTCTCTCCCTTTTTCTCAAGTGAATCTCCCAGTGTAACTCCAAGTGTCTTTTCCTCTACTGAAACCTCAGTATTTATAGACTGATTTTCGTGGGTAATGGGCTTAAATGAGGGAGACCCAAGTCCAAAATAATTTGTTATATTTTATTTATTTATTTTAATTATTTAATTAATTAATTAATTAATTAATTAATTTATATATATATATATATATATTTTTTTTTTAGGAAAAATGAAGGGTAAATTTTGGGGTATTACAGCTGCCCCTATTCAATCAACTGGAGACCCGGAAGGAAGATGACAGCTGCTTTCGTGCTTTCGAGGTATCAAGGGATTGAATATAATAAAAGCCCAAAAATTTGCACTGAAGTGAAGTGAAGTAACAATGTCTGTCAGAATCGACAAAGAGGTGGTCTTGAAAGAAGAATCCGTCTGGTACGGTGAAAGTCAGTCTGAATACCGAAAAAGAATGTTAACTTGGATACCAAAATAAATGGTAACACAGAAATGACCATGGCCTGAATGCCGCTCAACAGTCTGAATACTGGAAAGGATTTCGATCTGAACATCGGAAAATTGGCCTGAATGCCACAAGTCGCATCGACCTGAACGTCGGAAACTTCTTCGATCTGAACATCGGAAAGACTTGGCCTGAATGCCACAAGTTGCATCAACCTGAACGTCGGAAACTTCTTCGATCTGAACATCGGAAAGACTTGGCCTGAATGCCACTTCGATCTGAATATCGGAACACTAGCCTGAATGCCACTTCGATCTGAATATCGGAACACTGGCCTGAATGCCACAAGTCGCATCGACCTGAACGTCGGAAACTTCTTCGATCTGAACATCGGAAAGACTTGGCCTGAATGCCACAAGTCGCATCGACCTGAACGTCGGAAACTTCTTCGATCTAAATATCGGAAAATTGGCCTGAATGCCACAAGTCGCATCGACCTGAATGTCGGAAACTTCTTCGATCTGAACATCGGAAAGACTTGGCCTGAATGCCACTTCGATCTGAATATCGAAAAATTGGCCTGAATGCCACTTCGATCTGAATATCGGAAAATTGGCCTGAATGCCACTTCGGTCTGGATACCGGAAAACTGGCCTGAATGCCACTTCGGTCTGGATACCGGAAAACTGGCCTGAATGCCACTTCGGTCTGGATACCGGAAAACTGGCCTAAATGCCACTTCGGTCTGGATACCGGAAAACTTCATGCCAGTCAGCATTGGCAGAAATAGGGAATGATAAAAGAGGCGGCGCATGGGCCAATGACACTTGCTGGGGATAACAAAGGTAAGTCATGAACAATCTTCAGTCTGAGTACTGGGAACAACTTCTAGCTTATCACTTGGGATTCCGAGAATGTTTTATGCTTACATGTGTATGTTTGAATTTTTCAATGGCGTAATGCTCCATGAAAATGGAAATGCTACGCGATTTGGAAGGATGCAATGCAATATGATTCTACATGCAGGGATGCAAAATGCTGGGTAGAATGCCAAGCCGAGGCAAGGGGATCTGCTGGGGAAATGATTACCATCCTCTGGGCTCTGGCCAGGCTGCTGGAGATACACACCACAATGAACTCTGTGGGGAGATGACTAGCCATGCGGTGTTCTGGCCATACTGAGACTCTGATCGGGGAAAGAATGGCATTGGAAGCCTGCTGCTGAGGAGAGCTACAATGATTCTGGCAACCACGGTTTGCAAGAGATGACTCAGCAGGGGGAGCAAACACTGATACGGTACCGAGGTTCTGCTTCAAGAAAAGAAACCATGGATCTGGCATTGGGATTATCGATCTGGCATCGAACTCTAAGGAGCAGCCACTTCTGCTGGGAAGATAAAGTCTGGCACTGTCAACCCCTTTGGGGATATGTAGTCTGGTACTATCAACTCTACTGGGGAGTGTATGTCCTGAAACAACCGCTTGGGGAAGTACGGTGGTGAGAAACTGCTGGGGATTGAAGAATCCAACGTTCTGATCAGCTCTGCAGGGATAAGACACCGAATTTGTCTGTTGGTGACTTCACTGAGGAAGATATTCACGATCATCTGCAGGGAATTTTAAGGAAATGCCCCGAGGGTATCTGTTCTGAATAGACGATCCAAAGCACTTAAAATTTACAGCAATTTTAAATGTTTATTAAGCATGTACCTGTAAAGCCCTTATGTGTCATGATGCAATGTTTATCAAAAATTCGGACGTCATTTTTGCAAACAAAACAGTAAAATGAAGATGAAAACAGAGATATACTGAATAACATGATTTTATTGATTGAATGGCCTCTGAATAGGCATTTACATCAGGAAGCAATCCCTGGAAAGAGGTAATCGCACAAAAGATAAAAACAGAAATTAATCTAATGGCAATGTGAAATGGATTTCTATTGGGTTCCAATTCTGCTATGACTTGCCCGTCTTCAAGATCCTCCAGATGATCAGCTTTCTGAAAGAGTGATTGGACTGTTTCCTATCCTTCAAAAATTTCCAGTCATTGGCACGAGATGAGATTCAGAACTACTCAAAACGCAGTCATTCGCTTAATCCCTAACTTTTGCCTGGATCGCCCTTTTCGGGTTTTCGATCCACCGGGATACCCATTTTTGCCTAAGTTGCCTTTTCAGGTTTTCAACTTACCGGGTGTACAATCTTTTTTTTTTTTTTGTCCCTAATTTTTTTCCGAACCCTTTCATTTTCTTGGTTCGCCGGGACGCCCATTTTTGCCTGGACTACTCTTTTTTACTGTCCAGCGGGTCTATTTTATGCGAAGTATTTTTTAACTGCGTCTGAGTTCACAGGGGAAGTGAAGTTTTCACCATCCATAGTTGCAAGCATTAAGGCCCCACCATCAAAAATCTTGGTGACAATATACGGTCCATCATAGTTAGGAGTCCACTTGCCCCTGTGATCTGTCTGAGGAGGAAGGATCCTTTTCAACACTAAATCTCCGACTTGGAAACAACGAGGACGCACCTTCTGATCAAAAGCTCTCTTCATCCGACTCTGATACAACTGCCCATGACAAATGGCTGCCATTCGCTTCTCTTCGATAAGACTCAACTCATTGAACCTTGTCCGAATCCATTCAGCTTCATCTAACTTGACATCCAACAGGACTCTTAGAGAAGGAATCTCCACTTCAACAGGTAGGACCGCTTCCATACCATACACCATGGAGTAAGGGGTTGCCCTGGTCGATGTACGTACTGAAGTGCGGTACCCATGCAAGGCGAAAGGTAGCATCTCATGCCAATCTCTGTACGTGACGACCATCTTCTGCACAATCTTCTTTATGTTCTTATTTGCCGCCTCAACAGCGCCGTTCATCTTAGGGCGGTAAGGGGAAGAATTGTGATGCTGAATGTTGAAGTTCCGACACAACTCCTTCATCATTTTGTTGTTGAGATTAGAACCATTATCAGTAATGATTCTTTCGGGAACTCCATAGCGACAAATGATTTCTTTCTTGATGAAACGGGCAACCACATGCCTGGTGACATTCGCGAACGACGCTGCTTCGACCCACTTGGTGAAATAGTCGATGGCAACAAGGATGAAGCGATGCCCATTGGAAGCAGTCGGCTCAATCTTTCCAATGATATCAATGCCCCACATGGCAAACGGCCACGGCGAAGACATCACATTCAGAGGATTCGGCGGTACATGCACCTTATCAGCATAAATATGGCATTTATGACACTTCCGAGCATATTTGAAGCAATCTGATTTCATGGTCATCCAATAATAACCCGCTCTCAACAATTTCTTAGCCATTGCATGTCCGCCGGCATGAGTACCGAAGGAACCTTCATGAACTTCCTGTATTAATATGTCCGCCTCGTGTCTGTCCACGCATCTGAGCAAAACCATGTCGAAGTTCCTCTTATACAGCACATCGTCTTTGTTCAAGAAGAAACTGCCTGCCAATCTTCTCAAAGTCTTTCTGTCATTGTTGGATGCCCCTGCAGGGTATTCTTGATTCTTCAGAAAGCACTTGATATCGTGATACCAGGGCTTGTCATCGACTACCAGTTCAGCAGCAAACACATACGCGGCCCTGTCAAGGCGCATCACATCGATCCTGGGAGCATGGTTCCAACGAATTACCTTGATCATGGAGGATAGAGTAGCAAGTGCGTCTGCCATCTGGTTCTCATCACGAGGTATATGATACAATTTTACCGTTGTGAAGAAAGTCAACAGTCTTCTCGTGTAATCTCTGTAGGGGACCAGAGTGGGCTGGAGAGTATTCCAATCACCATTCACTTGATTGATCACCAGCGCTGAATCTCCGAAGATGTCCAGAGTCTTGATTCTCAGATCAATGGCTTGCTCAATACCCAAGATACAGGCCTCGTACTCAGCTTCATTATTTGTGCACTCAAAAGTCAAACGAGCGGTGAAAGGCATGTGGGCACCTTTCGGAGTAGTAATGACAGCGCCAATACCTCTAGCATTGACAGCCCCATCAAACAACAAAGTCCACTTTTCGTTTGGATCAGGTCCCTCCTCAACAACTGGCTCTTCACAGTCTTTTATCTTGAGGAACATGATGTCTTCATCAGGGAATTCAAACTTCATCGGCTCATAATCATCAATCGCCTGCTGAGCAAGATAGTCTGACAGAATACTCCCTTTGATGGCCTTCTGTGACGTATACTGGATATCATACTCTGTTAAAATCATTTGCCAACGAGCGACCCTTCCGGTGAGAGTTGGCTTCTCGAATATGTATTTCACTGGATCCATCTTAGAAATCAACAAGGTAGTATGGTTCAACATATACTGTCTCAGTCGGCGAGCAGCCCAGGCCAAAGCACAACAAGTTTTCTCAAGCTGTGAATATTTGATTTCACAGTCGGTAAACTTTTTGCTAAGGTAGTATATGGCATGCTCTTTTCGACCAGACTCGTCATGCTGTCCCAATACACATCCCATCGAGTTCTCAGTCACTGATAGGTACATTATCAGAGGTCTCCCAGGAACTGGAGGTATAAGGATCGGAGGTTTCTGTAGATACTCTTTTATCTTCTCGAAAGCCCTTTGACAATCTTCATTCCACCTGATAGCCTGATCTTTCCTCAGCAATTTGAAAATTGGCTCACACGTGGTTGTTAGGTGAGAGATGAACCTTGCAATGTAGTTCAACCTCCCTAAGAAACTACGGACTTGCTTCTCTGTTCTTGGCTCAGGCATTTCCTGTATTGCTTTCACTTTGTCAGGATCCACCTCAATCCCTTTTCCGCTAACAATAAAACCCAACAATTTTCCCGATCTCACCCCGAAAGTGCACTTGTTCGGATTAAGTCTCAGTTTGAATTTCCTCAAACGCTCAAACAGTTTCTGCAAATTCAACAAATGTTCTTCTTCTGTCTGAGATTTGGCAATCATATCATCCACATAAACCTCGATTTCATGATGAATCATATCATGGAACAGAGTTACCATAGCTCGTTGATATGTTGCTCCGGCATTTTTCAGACCAAACGGCATCACCTTGTAGCAGAAGGTGCCCCATGGGGTTATGAAAGTTGTCTTTTCCATGTCCTCTGGTGCCATCTTGATTTGGTTATAGCCAGAAAAGCCATCCATGAAGGAGAATACCGAGAACTGAGCTGTATTATCCACCAAAACGTCGATGTGAGGTAATGGGAAATCATCTTTAGGGCTAGCTCTGTTCAGATGCCGGTAGTCGACACACATCCGTACCTTTCCGTCCTTCTTAGGTACTGGGACGATGTTCGCAACCCATGGCGGATAATTGGTGACTGCTAGAAACCCTGCATCCAACTGCTTTTGCACTTCTTCCTTTATCTTGACAGCCATCTCTGGTCTTGTTCTTCTGAGCTTCTGCTTGACCGGAGGACAACCTTCTTTGAGAGGCAAGCGGTGTACCACGATGTCGGTGTCCAGCCCAGGCATGTCCTGATAAGACCAGGCGAAGATGTCAACGTATTCTTGCAGCAATTCAATCAGCCCTTTCTTCACATCATCTCTCAAAACAGCCCCTATCTTGATTTTTCTCTTGGCGTCCTCGGTGCCGAGATTAATCACTTCAACAGACTCTTGATGCGGTTGAATGACCCTTTCCTCTTGTTTTAATAACCTGGTAAGTTCTTCAGGGAGTTCACAGTCTTCATCATCCTCTTCTTCAGCTTGAAAGATTGGATTTTCAAAGTCGAAGCGAGCCGTAGCAGAAACGTTATCAATAGGATCCGGTGATGTGCATCTGCATGAGTGATGGTATGTGCTTATGAGTGTGAAAGAAAAAAAAGTGGAAACTAAACAAAACATTGCCATTTTTTTTATTTTGAAAAACTGCAAAAATAGAAAGACAAGGAACGAAATATTTGAATGCAAAAAGACGTCCTTTATTTATGATAAAAAATGCAAGTGTCACATAGATGGGCCCTACAATGAGTCATTACGCCCTGGGCGGAACGTAAGACTTGGATATGCATGAATAAACAAAGAAAATTACTCTTCAAGAAGAGTGACTTGGATAATCTCTTCAGAAGACCAATTGTTGATGACTTCACCCGGGATCCTCGGACGCACCCAGTTGTCGATGTCACAATCACTATCCCCATCTTCTTTGTTGACCGCAGAGACTTGACCATACTGAATGATGCCAGCACTGGAGAAAGTGATCGGCCCCTGAAGTGTTGTAGAAGTCAAAACTGGCTGATACCCAATACCGAACTTATCTTCTTTCACTGGTAATTCCAACAGACGCCCCCAACCGGGAGCAACACCTGAATCCACCACGGCCCGTGCCTGCTTAAAGGATGAGATAGAGGCACCCGCTTTAACCTCTTTCACAGACTCTTGGACAGACAAATCTTCAACCTGGAGGATACCTTTGTCGAGCAAGGCCTGGATACCCTGCTGTAGCTTCAAACAACCTCCACTCTGAGTGGCACAATCCAAACAACCCTTCCCACAATCGGGGAAAACATCGGCCTTCAGCAAGCATCCTTTGATATCCAACAATGGAGTCTTCAACTTCAACACATCCTTAATGGACTTGGCTTCTCCCTCTACCAAATTAACATTTGCACCACCATGCTGGGGCATGGGATTGTTGACGACATTCGGAGCTGGTGCAAGGTCGATGGCCTTTGAATCTATGAGGTCCTGAACTACGTGCTTAAAAGCTTTGCAGTTCTCAATGTTGTGGCCAGGTGCCCCAGAGTGGAAGCTACACCTAGCGTTGGCGTCGTAACCCACCGGAAGTCTACCAATAGGAGGAGCCAGAGTGCGCAATTGTACAAGTTGTAGTTGTTGAAGACTAGAAAGTAACTGGGCGTACGACATTGGAAGGGTGTCGAAACGCCGGTCCATCATCCTTTGCCTCTATTGATAAGCGGGTCTGTTACCCGGTTGTTGCTGCTGTTGATACTGAGCTGGTTGACGTTGTGATTGTTGTTGTTGTAGTGGTGCTGCAGCTGGAATGGTCACCCCTGCGGCAGTACCTGTTATGCAAGACATGCTAATGAATATGCAAATGCAATGACATGTTTATCAATTCCAAAAGTATTCTACTCCCTTGATTCCAGTCTCACATTTGATAAACAGTGTAAAAAAAGAGACTAAGCCGTTGATGAGAACCAAGAAAATTCCGACTAGAATCAAGTAGAAGATATAAACCCCACAGAAATGGATAAACATGTGTTAAATGATATGAATGCAAATGATGTGATGCAACGATGTGAATGCAATGCAGTGGCATGTCAATCAGGATTGCTGTATCTGCTTGAACATCTGTCAGGTTGCACTGTCTGGAGAGAAATTAAGAGTACATCAAACAAAGGTCATGGGATGGGTCATGTTATCCTTAATATCAACCACCCATTTTGGCGGATTATGGTTTACACCTTATCAATACCCGAGTTTCATTGATATTAAGGATACCTAATCGGATCAACCATGAATCAAGGGTTTGTTGCAAGTCACGAGCATGGAGTTTAGGTTAAGAACCACCCAAAAGGAGTGTACTAAGGTTCAAACCTGGCAAACATGTTCTACAAAAGGTTCCCATAGTCATAATCCCATCTTTCGGATATTATCAGAGGAACGACTACTCGTATTCCAACAATATTCTCAAGAGAGACTCTTATGAGTGTAGTATCGCGTAACAATCGTATCAAATCTTACATTTGAACGACTTTCGCACTACGTCCTACGAATAGGCCAAGATGGGTTAGTCAAACTAAGGTCCTTGGCTTCTTAGGTCTATATTGGAACAAGTAATGTCTAACCACAACTTACTTATGTGACATTATTGATCTCAACATGACCTCCACCAAGTGAATGGGCTTGCAAGTCAACTCGCTAAGGAATACTCCACACAAGTTGACAGGACTATGCCATTCTCCTATCTTAAGTGCACTCGAGTTCGGGTATAGAACTCATCTCACAAAAATCACCAAGCAGCCATAGCCAACCAACAGATACAACAATGATATGTACACAATGTAATAAGGTAAACCAGGTAAATAAATAACTGTACAAAAGCATGAACACCCAATACACAAACAAACTACAAAAGCTAGGAGGGACTCGCTTAGGGAAGATGGACCAGCAAGAGGTCAACTTCTTAGGGTCCCCAGCAGAGTCGCCAACTGTCGCAACCTGAAAAATACAGTGCGCGAAAAAAACAACCGGCGAAAGAAAATGACAGAAGAGTCGCCACCGTGCGTTATTTATCCCAAGGGAGGGAAAGGAAACGCTCGAAGTAAACCTGAAAAAAGGAAAGGACAAGACAGGGTCTCGCAACCAAATCTTGGGTTCGGGAGTCGGTTATGCGAAGGGAAGGTATTAGCACCCCTACGCATCCGTAGTACTCTACGTGATCTACTTTTGTAGTTCTTGTCTAAAGGGTGTGGGTTTACCTAATGCTGTTTGCCAAAAAAAAAGGGTTAAATGAAAATGACTCACGCGGATGTCGCATCCACTGCATACGTATCTCATCTGAATATGAGAATCAGAGTCTTCGTAGCTCGGCTGACCTATGGGTTGGGGGTAATTGTGCTCGCTAAGACATCGCGTCTTATGCCTACGTATCTCATCTGGAATGAGAATCAGAGCAAGTCGTAGTTCGGCTAACTACGGGGTTATGGATTGGGTTTTGGACGAACGACGTCACTAGGCAATCTACCGGATGCTCGACCTTCGGAGACTTACTCGCATGTAGTAGAAGGAGTAAACGTGTTGCTTTGGGTTTTAGGGTTTGGGATGCTCGAGGGCAAACAGGGAGTCCTTGACGAAGGAACCGCGCTACATGTGGGGATATGAATACAAAACACAAAACATGTATCTCAAAGTAAAATGCCACCAAGGGGCCCAAACATTGCCTCCTATCGAGGTCTTCCAGCTAGGAAAGCGATAAAGTATGAGAAAGGGAAAAATTACCACACGGATAAAGATCCAAAGTTACAGCAATTAAAGGAATGGGAAACCCAGGGATCCTTCCAAGCTAAACACCATCAAAGAAAGTGAGTCAGTACAGGTAATCGGAATGAAACCTCCAGGGGGTATCCCACAAATAAAGTGGGAAACCACGCAAGTTATCCCTGCAAAAGTTAGGTGCCTTCACAAAAACTCAACAAAAGGGTTAGTGAAGCAAAATAGGGTAACCAAGAGTTGCCCTCAAATCAAAATGTAATCACATAAATCATGCCCTTTCAATTCACTAAAAGCTCATAAAAAGCTACCAAAGGTAGGAGGCCTAAACCTCTTGTCAAACACATGCATCAAAAGGGTATCAAATTCACCCATAATACCTCATATATTTAGAGCATTCAAATTAAAGGCATAAAGATGATGGATATAGGGCAAACCTGATTGGAGAAGAAAAATCAAATGGCAGGGTTTGCTTGAGCTGAAAGTCTGTGAGTCAGAATGAACCTTTCAGAGTTGCCTGGAGGTTGCTGCAGAGTAGCTTGTAGGTTTCCCTTCAGGTTTTGTCCAGTGTTTTGTTCCAAGGAAACCTCAGAGCATTTTGCTTCTCTCCCTTTTTCTCAAGTGAATCTCCCAGTGTAACTCCAAGTGTCTTTTCCTCTACTGAAACCTCAGTATTTATAGACTGATTTTCGTTGGTAATGGGCTTAAATGAGGGAGACCCAAGTCCAAAATAATTTGTTATATTTTATTTATTTATTTTAATTATTTAATTAATTAATTAATTAATTAATTAATTAATTAATTAATTAATTAATTAATTAATTAATTAATTAATTAATTAATTAGTTAATTAACTTTTTTTTTTTTTTTTTTTTTAGGAAAAATGAAGGGTAAATTTTGGGATATTACATATGCCTTGCCCAAAGAAACCTTTTGTAGAACTTAAGACGCTTTCCCAAAACCTAAGGTATGAATTCCTTGATAAAGAGCTTGAATGGCCAGTAATAGTCAACACAGACTTAGGCCAAAAATAAACTGAGCAATTATTGGACGTTTTAAGGAAATACCCTACAACCCTAGGTTATAACATCTTTGATCTCAAAGGGATCAGTCCCTCCGTGTGCATGCATCAAATTATGCTAGAGGAAGACTCGAAAATCTCAAGAGAAAACCAGAGGAGAATAAACCCTATTATGAGCGATGAAGTTAAGAGGGGGTACTAAAGCTACTATAGGCAGGAATTATATTCCCAATATCCGACAGTAAATGGGTCAGCCCAGTACATGTCGTACTTTAAAAAATGAGGTGTTACGGTAGTCAAGAATGACAAAGGAGAAGTTGTAGCAAAATATGTTGAGACTGGGTGGAGAATGTGCATAGACTATATAAAATTGAACAAAGCCATCCGAAAAGATCATGTCCCATTACCCTTCATCGACCAAATGCTAGAACAATTAGTTAGACATTCTCATTTCTGTTATTTGGATGGCTACTCAAGATTTTTCCAAATCCTAATTCACCCTAACGACCAAGAGAATACCACTTTCACATATCCCTATGGCATATTCTCCTACTGATGAATGTCGTTTGGATTATGTAACGCTCCTGCAACATTTCAATGATACATGATGGCGATCTTTGCATATTTTATAGATAACACCATGGAAGTGTTTATGGATGACTTCTCAGTTTGCGGGCAGAGTTTTGAAGGATGTCTTGCAAACTTGGATATGGTACTAGAAAGGTGTGTAAAGGTTAATCTTTTTCTCAACTGGGAGAAATTCCAATTCATGGTTCAAGAGGGAATCGTACTTGGACACATAATGTCAAACAAGGGGACTGAAGTTGATAAGGCAAAGATAGAAGTAATAGAAAAACTCTGACCTTCCAAAATCGTTAGAGAAATACAAATTTTCTTAGGTCACACCAGTTTATATCGACATTTCATCAAGGATTTCTCTAAAATAACTAAACCCTTAACTGGTATGTTGATGAAAGACAATGCATTCATCTTCGATGACAAATGCTTAGAAGCATTTCCAATGCTCAAAAAAGCTTTGATCTCTGCACCCATTTGTAGCACCTCAAATTTGCACCCCCCCCCCCATTCATGCATTCATTTCATTTTTTTAGGTCATTAGCATTACATCTTTCATTGCATCATTGCATTCAGCATTGGCATCAAGAGATTCATCAGTGCAAAAGGGCAAGTATTTCCTTGAGATGAGAGCCATATGAGTATTATAAAGAGCTTATATGAGCCAAGGTTCGTTTTGAAGCAACTTTGCTAAGTGCTAGAGGCTCAAGGTCATCAGTGCATTTCCAGGTCATCTGGGCCCCATAAAAGTCAACTGAAAGGCAACTGAGGGCTAGGAGGTGAAGAAATGGTTTGAGACACTTCATTCATGTCCAAAAGAGGTTTATTCATCATGTCAAACATCTACATTTAAGATATTGAAGCCAGATCAAAAGTTTCCAAAAATGGAAAGTGGCCTGTAATTTCAAGTTTCCAAAAATGGCAAGTTTTTGGACCACATTCAACATGACTTTCCAACATCAAATAAGCTTCAAATGAAATTTTGTCCAACATGAAAGTTGAAAATCTTTCTCTCCCATTTCCAAAAAGTCCAAGATCATGAGCATCTGATGAATTGTTGAGAAGTTATGAGCAAATGATCACCAAGTGTGCATGAAACTTCAAAGTGCCATAACTTTTGATCCAAAACTCCAATTTAGGCCACTCTTTTTGAAAATTGCATGTCATGACCTATATTTTCCAAATCCATCATTGCATTGCATGAAATAATGTCACATGATCATTTGGCCATGCATGTGCTTTTTGGAGGGAAAATGAAGAATTTGAATTTGGTTGATCATATGAGTTTTTTAACCATTCCAAGATGTGCATGAGATGATTTTAAGTGATTTTGAGCAGGCACATGGTACTGTTCACGTTCATTCACCATGCATAGGGTGCATTTTACCAATTTTGCACTACACCTCATTTTGCATTAAAATTTCATTAGCCAAGCCTAAGTATCATTAGCAAAGTAATTAGCATGTGGTATAAAGCCTTAATCATAAGAGAAATTTCATTCTAACGCATTCTAGATCTAGATCACATTTTTCCCTCCAATTTTTCTCTCAATCCAAATTCAAAAATTCTTCACATAACACATGATTTTTATTGCATAATCTTGTTCCTGGATCATCATATAGTAGGAATTGAGTGCTGGATTGAAGAATTTCACCAAGATTCAAGCACATTGAGCTCAAGAACATGAAGATGGAAGGTGCAATTTGATCAAGATCCAAGCCATTTCAAGCATTCATTCGTGTGCAAAGCTTCATATTAAGGTTGGAGGAGAAGATTTGGAGCTGGAGAAGCCTTGAATCCACTGTTTCCATTGACTGTTCTTCAAGAGGTCAGAAATTCGATCCTCTTAATTCTTGTTTTTATTACCATTGTTGTGTAGATCTTGGAACACTGAGAATTCTGATGTTAATTTCGTTGAAAATGGTGGAATAATGAGTGAGATATGTGAGCTTGAAGTTTTGCCATGCCATTTGTTTTCATTCGATTTGCATTATATATGGACTGTTAGGCTTAGTTAAGGTTAGATTCATGTTGTGCGCATCAAGGCGGTTCCAATGGTGTAAGCTGCACAAAATTCTGCAAAACAAAATAAGTGTGGCACTGTAGCACCACTGTCTCAACGAAAGAGACGGTGGAAACCACCGCCCCAGCCGCCGTCTGCAAAAGCGTTAGGGCTTATCCCAGCTGGCGCCACACACGCTCCTTGAGTGGCAAAACGAGTGGTTAGCGCGCCTTTGACCAATTCCACGTGCGCTTGGACCAGTTGATTAGGCTGCCACTTCAATTAGTGAAGTGCAGCGTTTTGACTTGTACCTCGCTTCGATTCCCAGCGAGCGCCATTCCATTTTTCACTTTTGATTTCCCTCATTAGCCTCAAATGACTGTGTTTTGGTGTGCCCCTGGTTCGATCCCTGTAGGTGGCATTGTCCATTTTAATTCATCTTATCATTTTCACATTATTGATTCACATTATTTCATATATTTCATCCAACTTCAAAAATCATAACAAATTGAAAATGACTCCAAATAAATCCAAATTTTTTCCTACATGATCATGTGAATGTCTATTATTTTGTGGTTGTGATTTCTTGATTTTATCATTTCTGGATTTTTAATTGTAGACTGTTATTTGAACATGTACGCAAGTGTGATATGTTATGCCAATTCTTTTGTGAAATGCTCATACATTGGCCAATTGCTTTGAAATTTGATATGCTGATTCTTAACATGTTGTCTGATTTGTGAGAATTGATTTGGCATTTTTAGCATTTTTCATTTTTGTTTTGGACACATGAATGTATGGTGTGACAATGTGTGTCACACAATTTGATGTCATACTTGTGCATTTTCATTTCTAGGTCAATTGAGCTCTGTTAATTCTAATTTTTGGCATGATGATTATGTTTGACATTTGTGTGCATACAAAAATTTCCATGGTTGTTTGATTCATTTCTATTTTAATATGGAATTTTGATTCTTGATGTCCAATTGTGAGCTTTGTAATTGCCTTTGCCATATCTTGCTCATGTGATGACCTTGCTTTATGCTTTAGACTTGGTCCTTTTTAGGACATGTTCCTGCTTGAATAAATGTGCTTCATGTTGAATATTGGCTGCTGTTTTGACTTTTTGCTTTGCCTTTGACCCTAGTCTTGGTACTAGTGGTTCGTACTCATCTTTTGAGCTTTGTATTTCAGGTTCAAGCGTGGTTGATGTGATCTCAATTCATGAGATGCAAATTATTTTGTACACTAACCTTGGTTGTGTTGTAGGTTCCTTGGTGATGAACTCACTTGAGTTGTTGACTTGCCTTGTGTGCATATTGGTTGTAACACTGTTGACTGTTTGTTGGATTTGTCTGAATGTGAATATTGACTTGTTTGACTTTCTTACAGGTACTTTAGTTGCTTTAGCTCATTGCTTGAGCTTTGCTTTGCTTGTGGTTGGCATACCACCTAGGTAATCATCCTCTAACTCCATGTAGTCGGGAAGCCCTGTCGTTTCTTTTGGCAGGCATTTGGCTCAAGTCCTCCTTAAGAGGCAATGACTGTGTTTGTTTACCTTTGTGCCATGTACTTCAAGTCCTCCTAAGTGAAGAGGCAATTGGCAGATAGAAGGGACTAGCAGTCAGTCCCCTGCTAATCGTTTGAGTCGTTCATTATGCTCGCACTACGTGCTGAGGCTCTTGAACCTAACCCCAAGATCCTTTGTATATAGAGTCAACCAAGTGGAGTAGGGTCCCTCATTCTGGATCCCCATGTTTTCATTGATTGAAGCTCACCCAGGCCCGTGTTAAGAGCTATGAGGTCCAATCCTCATTACCTTTCATCTGCTCACCCTGACGGTCAATGTCAGTGGTTAAGAGCCCTCAGATACCCTTCCAGTTGGCTTGTTTGTCGAGGTTGATATGACCCCTTGACTAAAGCCTCACCCTTGATGTTTGAGCCCCTTGTTGGTGTGCTTACTTCATGTTATGTTTTTGTGTGGTGTGATTGTATCCCCATAGGATTGCTAGACTTCGCATAGTCTCTCGTTTGCATGTCAATTAAGGTAGCACGGTTCCTTCGTCTAGGACTTCCTTTCTTGCGTGAGCTTTCCTAAAACACAAACAAAGATTACCTTCCCTTAAGGACACGTTAACTCCTTCTACTACAGGTGAGTAAGTCTCCCAAGGTCGAGCATCCGGTAGAGTGCGTAGTAACGCCGTTCACTTAAAAAACACAAAACAAATAGAATAAGTTTAGCCGAACTACGGCAACTCTGATTCTCATGTTCAGATGAGATACGTAGGCACGAGATGCGATGACTTGTCGAGTTTGACTAACAACTAACTTTAATCCTTGTCTCTCGCCCTCGTTGCGATTGAGACCTTCCCTTTCTCTTGCCCTAGTTGCAATCGAGACCCTTCGTCTTTTCGTGTGTGTTTGTGGAGTCAGATGTAAGACCATAGATTGGCATTCGGTTTCCTGTTTGCGTTTCTTTGTTCGGAGTCGGATGTAAGCCCAGCGATTGGCATTCTGTTTCCTCGTTTGCGTTTGTTTGTTCAGAGTTGGATGTAAGTCCATTGATTGGCATTCCGTTTCCGGTTGTGTGTTTCGTTTGACGTCTCAGCGTCTTCTTTTAGCGTTTTGTTTCGGCGTGCGTTAGCCGATCTACGAGTGCTCTGATTCTTACTCTGGTTAGAGAAGATACGTATGCATGGATGCGATATCCTAGCAAGAACGTTTCCCGTTTCCCCGAACTACGCCGACTCTGATGTTTGTGTCTGACAAACTACGTAGGCCTAGGATGCGACATCCTGCCGAGTCTGCTTTCTCCATCTTCTTTCGCCTGTATCCTATTCGAGTGTGTGTGCATTCTTTGAGCAGTTATTCAGCAACGTTTTCCTATTCTTTTGAGCGTGGATCCCATCGAGTACGACGGACGTGAGGGGGTGCTAATACCTTCCCCTTGCGTAATCGACTCCCGATCCTTGCAATCTCTGGTCGTAAGACCATTTCCTTTCCAGGTTTACTTCGAGCGTTTCCTTTCCCTCCTTTGGGATAAATAACGCACGGTGGCGGCTCTGTGTCTTTTTCCCGCCGGTTGTTTTTCGCGTATGCGACACCATTATACAACCTCCAGATTGGAATGAACCCTTTGAAATAACTTCGCCAGTGTTGTATTGAGACAACGTAAAGATAAGAAACTTCACGTCATTTATTATACGAGTAGAACCTTGGATGAGGCGCAAATGAACTATGCCACCATAGAGAAAGAACTCTTTTTCGTAGAGTTTGCATTAGATAAATTCCGCTCTTACCTAGTGGGAACTAAATAATTATTTATACTGACCACACCGCTATTAGGTACTTATTAAGAGAAAAACATGCTAAGCCAAGGTTGTTAAGATGGATTCTGATGCTACAAGAGTTTGATTTAGAAATCAAAGACAAGAAAGGAACTGAGAATGTTGTAACAGATCACCTCTCTAGACTTGATAATGTAAAAGCTGACCAAGTTCCCATCAGTGATGACTTCCCATATGACCGACTTATTGCCCAGTTAGAAAATGACATATTTGAATGCTCTCAAAAAGATGATCCTTACGAAAAAGGAAACTCCAAAACTAAAAATAAAGAAATCATGGAAGTCGTACATGCTCAATCCAAAATCCCTTGGTATGCTAACTTTGTCTACTATCTTCCGGCCCGAGTGCTTCCACCTGAATTAACTTACCAACAAAAGAAAAAGTTTTTCCATGACCTAAAGCACTATTTTTGGGATGAACCCCTAAAGCTAGCGAAAATATAACCAAATGTATCACACGCTCGAACATACAACAAAGTCGCCATCAAACTTTATTTATTCTCGAAGGAATGGGAAAGCATTGATAAAACCTAGGGGGAAGAGCTATGTTGGGTAAGGAAGTCGGTTATGCAAGGGGAAGGTACTAGCACCCCAAACATCCATGGTACTCCATGGGAACCATTTTGATTGTTCTCGCTCGAATGGGTGTTATATCTAAAGATTACTCACGGAAGGGGAAAATAAGGGAAATAGATAAAGTGCTCAGTGAGGATTGGGGCCTTCATGCCTACGTATCCTCATAGTGTAATGAGAAATTCAGAGCTCCGTAATTCATAGAACTAGTGGTGGTAGGTGAAAGAAGTTGTGATAAAGGTATGGTCTGAACCAAAGGATTACGTTGTTTGAACTCCAAAAAGGGATGAAAACTGACCCAAGAGTAAAACTGGTATGAACTAACAAGTCAGGGGACTAAGGCATGGTATCACTGTATTGGAATAACCAAAAACAAAGGAGTTAAGTGTTTGGTTTTATAGCACAAATAACTTTGGTTCACAAAGAGATACAAGATGGAGCTCAAAGAGATATTGTATTTGGCTCAACAACTAGGGTGTATCACATGAAGTGACTGAAGGTAGAATATGAATGTATCATGGAGATGAATGGAATGAATAACCGAAGTTATAGAATTGAAGATTTGGCAATAAGGGACTAAAAAGGTGTAATTTGAAACCCAAAGGTAAAGGTATACTGGAATCCATTGGATAAATGGTACTTGTACCATATAGGGAAAAGTGGCATAGACCATAAGTGAGGGGTCTAAGACATGGTATCACTGCATGGTTGGGCTGAAAAAGAAGGAATTAAATGTATGGGTACAATCCAAACAACTTTAGGTGCAAATGAAAACTTTTCATTAGGCGTCCTAAAAGGGTATATATGGGTTTCCAAAGGAAGTGTATTTGGTTTCAAAGAAACAGTATGTCACTGGGATGAACGGTTTAATGATTGAAGGTAGGTAATGGACCATGAAAGATATGGTAGATGCCTTAAGGAGGAAGAGGAATAATTGGGAATATGCTCGCCAAGGATTCGCATCCTCGTGCCTACGTATTCTCACTGTGCAATGATAAAATCAGAGCAATCGTAGTTCGTGGAACCACCGAAACAAAGGAAAGCAATCAAAGAAATGTTTGTCTAAGCAACAAAGACTAACAAGACAAACACACTTAAAAGGGTATGAATGAAGTGATGAATAATAACTTGTAGCAACAAAATGGTAACATGGGAATCCATAAGGGAAATTTGGCTTTGAATCAAAAAGTAAATAGATATACCAACAAGTGAGGGGCCCGAGGCATGGTATCACTATATTGGAATGACTAGAAACAAATAAAAATAAATGTCTGGCAATAAGCCAAAAAGCTCTTGATACAAAGATGGACACTGATTAGGTCATCCTAAAAGAGTGAATATGGAACCCAAAATGAAGTATTGATTGGCCAAGGAAAATATATATCACCTGTTGGGGAACAAACAATTTGAAATCAAAGAGAACGGTATCTCGGATCCATGAAGGAATAAACTCTGAACCGAAGAGTAAAACTGATATGAACCAACAAGTGAGGGGCCTGAGGCATCGTATCACTATAATGGAATAACCAAAAACAAAGGAATTAAATGTCTAGCAATAAGCAAAACAACTCTTGGTTTACAAGGCGGACTTTTCATTAGGCGTCCTAAAAGGATGTGAATGGAATCCAATGGAAAATGATATTTTATCTCAAAAAGATGGTATTGATTGAATGATTTAAGAGTGATGGGTTAATAAATAAGTAGCTCGCGAAGAATCTGAATTCTCCTACCTATGTATTCTCATTGTGCAATGCGAAAATCAGAGCTTTCGTAGTTCATCCTACTACGGCTGAAACAAAGGAAGATAGATTGATTTCCCAGGGTACGCAATCCTTCAAGGATGAAAAAGAAGTGCCAAGGTTCACAACCTTCTAGGCACGATATCACTAACAAAGTTTATAACTGCTGATGTCAAGAAACTAAACTGCGAAGGTTTACCACCTCACAAGGTAAGGAATTGGATGGCTAAGGTTTAGCACCTCTCAAGGCAAGGAACTGAATTGTCAAAAATTACCACCTTTCAATGCAAAGAATTGAACTGCCAAGGTTTACCACCTCTCAAGGCAAGGAACTGAATTGCCAAGGTTTACCACCTCTCAAGGCAAGGAACAAGTGCTAAGGTTTACCACCTCACAAGGAAAAGAACAAGTTCCAAGGTTTACCACCTTACTAGGCAAATAACAAGTGCCAAGGTTTACCACCTTACAAGGAAAAGAAGAAGTGCCAAGGTTTACCACCTCTCAAGGCAAGGAACAAGTGTCAAGGTTTACCACCTCACAAGGGAAAGAACAAGTGCCAAGGTTTACCACCTTACAAGGAAAAGAATTGAACTGCCAAGGTTTACCACCTCTCAAGGCAAGGAATTGAATTGCCAAGGTTTACCACCTTTCAAGGCGAAGGATTAAACTGAAAGAAGGTGTACAACCACAAGTTGCCTATAGAAAAAGTGCTCAATTATTGAAGTGTTTGAATAATTGATACTTGCTTGAAAAATACTTGTCAATTGTATGGTTCAAATTGCACTAAAGTCTATGAACAAAGACGAATACCTTGAGCAACTGAGTCATGTGTCCCGTGCCCAAGGATATCATAGACAAGGATAGGAATTCTTCACTTTCATCATTCTTTGTTTCCTAAGGCTCATAGCACGCAATTCGAATCAAAATTGACAAGTTGCTGATAAGAGATCATGTGTGTTGATCTTATTGATGCAATATTACTTGTTGTAGGAGAAGACTTGACAATCATATAATTTGAATTGTGCTAAAGTCTATGAATAGAGATGAATATGATGAGCAACTGGGTCATGCGTCCCGTACCCAAAGATATTCAGAATGAGTTAATGGAACTATCCAATCTCATTCCTTCTTTATTTCTTAAGGCTCGTGTCATACACTCAAAATTATGATCATCAAGTGTTGATACCTTTGTTGTGCTTGAGAAGTAATTCACTTTGCTAGCTATGCTTGATTGATGTTGACTTTGAAGTCTTGATCTTGCATTTGAACCTTAAGATCTTGAGCTCCTGAGATTCAACATATCCATAATAGCATGAGCACCACGGACTTGCTTTATCAAGTGATCAAGGGTCTTTTGACTACTTGAATAGGTTTGGGGTTTTACAACACAATTACAAAGGATTTGGTTTACCAAAGCGACCTTTGGTCAACATTAATCAATGGGATTGAAATGAATAATTGAATCATGTACAATAATAGCCTATTGAATCAATCAGCTAAGATAAAAAAAACTAGACAAGTCTGATTAAGGCCCTAAGCTAAAAGAGCATGTATTAAAAATCAAGATTTTAAGCCCCAAGGGAA
>NC_066580.1:244746923-244791923 GCF_024323335.1 Lathyrus oleraceus
CATCAGCACGATTTTATTCAAAAGCATACAGGCAACGATCTTGCGCATTTTAATTGCATCATTCTATTTTGATTTTGTTTGAGCAATAGTTTGATACTGATAAAATAAAGTATGAGTGAACACAAATGGATTTAAGCAAAACATGCACGTCTATTTCATTGTTATTATCATCTGAAAACTAGACAAGTTTTACAAATGAACAACAAATAACAAACAAGAAAAGACTACAAATGAGACATGATTGAGTAGTTTAATGTTGTGAGGTGTGACAAGCTTTATCTGTTTAGGCACAATTACCCCATCATTAATCTGTATGGGAAACAGATATGCATAAGACATCGGAATTGGATCATTGTGAGGACATCTCTCTTCTTGATCGTTGTTTCCTTTGCTGATTTGCTTCTGCTTCAAATTCTTATTGCCTTGAGATGGTCTTCGATGTGGCAGGAGATACTGTTCTTGAGGAAGAATCGGCAGAATGCCCGTAGTTGAAATTTGTATGTTATCCTTCTTCAAACTGTTCTCGAGTCGTTCATCAAATGCAACCTGATTTGGGAAGTCTGTTGTCATGTTGTCCATGTATAGCCCGAAAATGATGTCTGCTCTATCAATGCTCTTTCCCTTTTCCATGACTCTTGGTTCACAAAGAAATATAAGATGGAGCTCAAAGAGATACTGTATTTGGCTCAAAGAATAGGGTGTATCACATGAAGTGACTGAAGGTAGAATATGAATGCATCATGGAGATGAATGGGGTGAATGACTGAAGTCATAGAATTGAAGATTTGGCAATAAGTGACTGAAAAGGTGTAATTTGAAACCCAAAGGTAAATGTATATTGGAATCCATAGGAGAAATGGAAGTTGCACCATAGAGGGAAAAGTGGCATGGACCATAAGTGAGGGGTCTAAGACATGGTATCACTGCATGGTTGGGCCGAAAAAGAAGGAATTAAATGTTTGGGTACAATCCTAACAACTCTAGGTGTAAATGCAAACTTTTCATTAGGCGTCCTAAAAGGGTATATATGGGTTTCCAAAGGAAGTGTATTTGGTTTCAAAGAAATAGTATGTCACTGGGATGAACAGTTTAATGATTGAAGGTAGGTAATGGATCATGAAAGATATGGATGGTGCCCTAAGGCGGAGGAGGAATAATTGGGAAATATGCTCGCCAAGGATTCGCATCCTCGTGCCTACGTATTCTCACTGTGCAATGAGAAAATCAGAGCAACCGTAGTTCGTGGAACCACGGAAACAAAGGAAAGCAAACAAAGAAATGTTTATCTAAGCAACAATGACTGCTAAGACAAACACACTTAAAAAGGTATGATTGAAATGATGAACAATAACTTGTACCAATAGAATGGTAACATGGGAATCCATAAGGGCAAATTGGATTTGAATCAAAGAGTAAACAGACAGACCAACAAGTGAGGGGCCCGAGGCATGGTATCACTATATTGGAATGACTAGAAACAAAGAGAATTAAATGTTTTGCAATAAGCAAAAAAGCTCTTGATACAAAGACGGACATTGATCAGGTCATCTTAAAAGGGTGAATATGGAACCCAAAAGTAAGTATTGATTAGCCAAGGAAAAGATATATCACTTGCTGGGGAACAAACAATTTGAAATCAAAGAGAATAGTATCTCTGATCCATGAAGGAATAAACTCTGAACCGAAGAGTAAAACTGGTATGAACCAATAAGTGAGGGGTTTTGTAATACCCCAAAATTTACCCTTCACTTTTTCATGGACAACATAGGATTATTGTTTCAGATTGCATTAGCATCATACTAGGTCATACTCATTGCATACTGCATTAGTGACTTAGGAAATTAGGGTTTGATTGATCACTCCTTAACAGAAGGAGCCCACACAAGGCAAGACTGAGAATTGAACTTTATTCTCCAAATATATAAGTCTCAAGGTGGTCCAGGTATCTTGTTATGGTCCTGAGTTCATCAGTGGAAGATCCAGAGTTGTCAGAGTGTGCATCTGGATTTAATCAGGAAACTAGGGTTTCCTGGCTATTTGCAACAGGAAATGTTTGGTGGGAAGAAAAGGGGGCTCATTCATGTCATGATTAGAGAGGCATCTTGGTCTAGTAAGACTCACATTTATCTCAGAAAGATCCATTGGCAATCAGTGCAATCAGTTCCTGATAATTTTTGCCCTAAACTAGGGTTTGGCATAAAATTGGTTTATTTCTGATTCCTTGGGTGAAAATCATTTCCATGGCCCTCCATATGTTCACAAGGGTCCACATACAAAAAATCAACTCTTTATTTGAGCCAGAGGTGCTTCAATTGATCAATGGAATCGGGAATCAGACAGTTTGGGAAAAGTCAACTGTGGGGCCAGAAAAGTCAACTCTTGACATTTTGAAAGTGGAATCTCAAAATTCATGTCTAAGGAAGCCTACTTGTGAAATTTGATCAAGGTTGTATCATGGATTCATCATTTAATCAGGAGTTGGAAAAGTTACCAAATTTGGAAATAGTTGACTTTCCATTTAGGGCAAGTTTTTATGGTTGTTGCACCCACTTTAAGCCCATTTTCCATCACAATGCAAGCTCCATTTGAACATTTCTCCAACATGAAGGTTGTTCCTCTTGTTCCAAGCTTTCTAGAGATATAAAGTTTGTTTCATTTGGATTAAAATTGAGAAAGTTATGCTTGGTCAAAGTGAGACATTATTTTAGAACACTTAGAAAATTTTCTAAGTCCAAAATTTGCAAAATTTGTCAAGACTTATGGGCCAGTTTTCTTGCACTTCAAGGCATCTTTTGAAAATACTTTCTTCATTACAACTGTACCTTGACATGTCCTCTTTCACATCCTTTTGGAATCATCCCATTTGGATCATTGGTTTGAGAGATGCACTCATCTAAAGTTGGCATCATGGACTGAATTTTTTGACAGCATTTAGGCCAAACTGGCCCAACCATTCTGCAGTTGTGAGACCTGCACTTTATGGCCATTTTCACCTCTTTCCACTCATCATTTCAACTTGTGTTCAACATGAAAGATGTTAAGCTCCATGCCCTCTTTCTACTGTTTGGATTGCCTTGCCATTTGGACATGTATTCATCAAGATACAAAGCCTCAAAGTCACCCTGTTGGACTATTTTTGTGCTGCACAAGCCAAACCAAGTCAGACCACAAAAACGACCAACCACATGTTTTTCCTCATTTGGTCATGCACTTTTATGTTCACTCACTTAAGTTTTGTCACATTTAGCCATTTCTTTTCACACCTCATTTTTGCACCTTTTGCACATAATCCAAGCCAAACACTTCAAGCCCATTAAGCACTTAAAACCCTACATATTTAAGACATCAAAACCCTAATCTGAAAGAGGGAGGCTGCCACTATTTTCAAGCAAGCAAGGCAAGAGGAAAAGACCAAGTTTTACTCCATTGCATTTCCACAAGTTCTTGAAGTTTCAAAGAGCATCTCATTTCCTTCTATCTTCTCCACTACCAAGAAGCAGTGGACTGTTTTCCACTAGGTAACCTCCTTATCACAACCTTCCATGGCCATGAATATCATGCTTGCTCACTATTGTTTTCATGCTTACCATCCATACTTCATGTTATTTTTCATTTATGCCATGCTTGTTCTATGCTTATTTTCCATGTTAATACTATGATATGCATGCTTATGAGCCCTCACCATGAGGCATTGTCTTTAAGTTGGAGTTTTGTGACATTGATTTTCATTGTATACATGTGCATGAGGCCCCCTTGTTGTTCGCTTTTCTACATGCTAAGGCCATTATTTTCATCGAAACAAAGTACCATTGTGTTCTACTCATTTAGAACTTGAACTTTGCTTTTTGTATCATCTCATTTGGAGCACCATAGCGTGAGATATGTTGGTTGGAAGATTGAAAATATATGCTGCATTTTTTGTGTTTTGGTTCTGCATGCATGGCTATTGTTTTCATTCCATGAAGAGGCGATACGTGTCCTCTTGGTGACCGCTCGATCGCGTGCACTCCTGTTAATCATGTCCATTGGTTCCTATTTTGTCTTGTGTTAGTGAAAAGGTGACCTATTGATGCACAGTTACATAATTTTTTTTAAGAAAACGTTACCTTCTTTTTTTATGCTGTCACGCTGGTTTTATTCATGCTGGACCGGGCCTAGCGCACTACCGCTATTTGCACCCCTTTGTCCATGGCCCATTACCAATTCCACTTCATTTTATTTCTATTTCCATTCTTTTATTTATTTTATTTTCTGTTTTTCTTTTTAATTAATAAAAATATTTTATTTGTTCACAAAAATACCAAAAAATATTTTTCACATTCTTTAATGTTTTAGTTAATTTTTTTAATTTTTATTTTCATATTTAGTTAATGTTAATATTTTATTTTAATTATTTGTTTCAAATAGTCCATTTTAACACACATATTTTCATTTATTTTATTTTCATGACTTAGAATTATTTTTAACTTCTGATTTTTGGGATGAGGGTTGACCAATGTCTCATGGTCAACTTGACCTTTTATTGGGATTTTATTTCCCATTTTCAATTTATTTTGGATTTATTTTTGACCTAGTTTGCTTGGTTGACTTTTCATTTGACTTCTGTTTTATTTCAATTAATTTATACATTAACTCATATTATTTTTAAAATCTTTTTGGGGGATGATGATGTCCTGACCCCACCATACTTAGTTTAATTTTTCATAATTTTCTTGATTAATTACTATTTATTTGATATTTTTTAAGTTGAGTTGACTTTCCAGTTGACTTTTCTATGATTGATGTTTGACTTAGGGATTGCTTAGGGCAATTGAAGAGATATTTTGATCCTCCCTTGTTCATCACATATGCCATGTATTAGAGGCCTCTCATCTTGATTTTATTTTATCCTTGCATCATTTCCCGATTAAATTATTCAGTGATCCTTTGTGTGCATAGTTTCATCTGTCCGATTCATTTGACATTTTTTATACTTGTTTCTTTCATCCATACCTCTCATGAATTGTCTAATGCTTCATTATATCATTATTTGATTCTTTGATTCAATTACATACATGTTTATATCTTATCTGTTTGATTAACTGTTGCCTAATTGTATGGTGTATGAGGCATATATTATTATTGTTTGATTTCCATGACCACCCCCATTCATAACAAATGTACCCCTCTCCCATGAAGTGTATAATGTTTATTCTTTCATTCTTCATCATCTGTTAATACAAGAACTAAAACAAACATCCGATAACCATTTCAAAATAAGATCAAAACCTCGATCCAACGTCGAGTAATCATTTTCCAAACTTAATATAACCAGCACGTATTCATTCATTCCTTTTGTAAGTCGATTGCTTCATGCATCGCCATTTCTCTTGTAAGTTGATTGCTTCATGCATCTCCATCCACCCTTTACCCCACTCCTCTCTTTGCTCCATTCGTCGATTCTTGTTCCGTTTAGGTAACCCCCATTAGGTAGAACCCTTTGTATGATAACATAGGTAGTATTCCCTTATTCTTTTGTATGATAACATAGGTAGTATTCCCTTATTCTTTTGTATGATAACATAGGTAGGATTCCCTTATTCTTTTGTATGATAACATAGGTAGAATTCCCTTATTCTTTGCACGCTAACATTAGGTAGATGTTCCCATTTGTAAATCCTAACACTTAGGTCCACATTGCATGACAACTCTAGGGCAGAGCTTCCCCATTTTTAGACCTTCCATGCGTCTCCGATCCTGTGGCATGTCAATCCGTCCTATTGCAAAGAGGTAACTACCTAAGACTCGATTCAGCGAGCTGCGACACCTACTGCTAGGACGTGAGCACATTGTCCACTCCTCTTTGACACAACTGGTGTCCTCCTTTGTAAGGCCATGTTCAGATGGCAATCCCTATATAGCCGAACTACGGAAACTCTGATTCTCATTCCAGATGAGATACGTAGGCACGAGATGCGATGTCTTGCCGAGTTTTTGACTGACAACTAACAACTAATCCTTGTTTGTTTTCGCCCTCGTTGCGATTCTTTTCTATCGCCCTTGTTGCGATCGAGGCCTTCCCTTTCTCTTGCCCTAGTTGCAATCGAGACCCTGGATCCCGTAGTTAGCTGAACTACATTTTGCCCCTGATTCTCATTCCAGATGAGATACGTAGGCATAAGACGCGATGTCTTAGCGAGCACACATCTCCTTCACCCATAGGTAGCCGAGCTACGAAGACTCTGATTCTCATGCCAGATGAGATACGTATGCAGTGGATGCGACATCCGTGTGAGTCATTTCCTTTTGACCCTTTCTTTTAGTAAATAGTACATTAGATAAACACACACCCTTTAGACAAGAACAACAAGAGTGGATCCCGTAGAGTACTACGGATGCGTAGGGGTGTTAATACCTTCCCTTCGCATAATCGACTCCCGAACCCAAGATTTGGTTGCGAGACCTTGTTTTTTCCTTTCCTTTCTCCAGGTTTTCTTCGAGCGTTTCCTTTCCCTCCTTTGGGATAAATAACGCACGGTGGCGACTCTTCTGTCGTTTCTTTTTTCGCCGGTTGTTTTTTCGCAGGTTGCGACAGCTGGCGACTCTGCTGGGGACCCGGTTTCCCTAAGCGAGTCCCTCCTAGCTTTTGTAGGTTTATTTTTTGTTGGGTGTTTATTCTTTTGTAAAGTTATTTATTTACCTGCTTTACCTTATTGCATTCATGTACATATGTTTGTTGTATCTGTGGGTTCTATGGTTTAGTTGTTTGTTGGGGTGGGATGTTCTATGAGAGATAAGCCCACTACCCAGGCTTGAGCGTACACATAGGTTTTAGAGTGGATAGTCATGAGGCTTGTGTGGCATGTTGCTACGTTAAGTCGTTCATGAAGACCCACGTCCAGACTAGGTTTCTTTTGGATATATTATGTCCTATGGATGTTCCATAACGACATATGTTCCTTTAGAAATCGTCGACTCTGGTGACCAATTTCCGAGGACTCAGCCGAGGCCTCTCCTCCGAGACGCGTTTATGTTAGCTCTGGTGGGCGCATTCTCGCTACTCAATCCAAGGACCCCGAGGCTGAGAACTTTCTTTAGGATGTCTTGTTGAGGGGAGTCAACGGAGGTCTTTTATCCCGTAATAATGCCAAACCTTTAGTGGTAAACGTATTCTTCTCGACTGAAGGGATGAAGCTGACAAACTTCTGTTCTTAGAACCTACTAGTGAGGGGCGGGCTAAATTCAGGAAACCTTAACCTTCAACCAACCCGGTTTTCTGGAGCGGAGCTTTGATCTTGTATCATATTCTTCAGTGGGTTTCTCTTCAGACAGTGCAACCCGACAGATGTTCAAGTAGATACAGCAGTCCTGATTTCCATGTCACTGCATTGCATTACATCATTTTGCATTCATATCATTTAACACATGTATATCCATTTCTAGGGGTTTACATCTTCTTCTTGATTCCGGTCGGGGTTTTCTGGTTCTTCTAAAATGGATATTGGCAGAAAGAGACATGTCGCCTACAAGTTTCCTATGGTTTGTTTGGAGCCTATTCAACAGCTGATGAAGTTAATGGATCATGGTTCTCTAGAAAGATTCCGGAAGAATTACGATTTGATTCTAAGCTTCATCACGATCCTCTCCAAAGATCAACATGATGCTCTCTTTACACTGTTGCAGTTCTATGACCCTCCATTGAGGTGTTTCACATTCCCGGATTATATTTTGGTCCCTACTTTGGAGGAGGTTTCCAGTTTTCTCAGAGTTCCTATCAAGTCACCGTTGCTATTCTACAGTTTCGAGTTTCTGCCTGATCTCAGCATGGTCGCTTCAGCCACATATTTGGGGAAATCAGTCTTGAAGTCTAATATGTGTCAGAAGGGAGGAGTCAGTGGTTTTCATTTGAGTTCTTAGTGGGAGAAGCCAAGAAGAAGCTTGAAGATGGTGATCAGAAGGGTTTTAATGCTGTGTTGGCTCTTTGCGTATACGGGATTGTCATATTCCCTAATGTTGCGAAATTTGTGGACTTAGATGCGATATGCCTATTCGTGTTGGGAAATCCAGTGCCGACCTTGTTGGGAGATTTATTTCATTCAGTGCATCATAGGAATTAGAATAGAAAAGGAGGATTGGTGAACTGTTGTGCACCCTTGTTTCATAAGTGGTTCAGTTCCCACCTACCCAAGTCAGGAGCGTTCGTTGATCTCAAGGACTCGTTGAGTTGGTCAAAGAGACTGATGGGGATAAGAGCTAAAGATATTTCTTGGTGGTCTGACCAGAACTTGCTTCGGGCGGATATTATTCACAGTTGTGGGAACTTCCCGAATGTACCGTTGGTAGGAAGAAGAAGAGGTATCAACTATAATCCTTCTCTAGCAGTCACCCAATTTGGATATGCTTTAAGAACTCCGCCTTTGGAAAAAGATGTGGAAGAATCTCTATTTTTCCATTCTTCATCTGATTTTACTGTATCCTGTAAGGCAGCTGAGGCTTGGCTCAAGGTGATCAAGAGAGGAAGGACTATGCTTGGGAAATGAGATTGCAGGACTTATCCTCAGTATGAAGTTTGGCTTCAGAGAAGAGTTGAAGAGTTTGGTCTGCCGTTTCCTATTGAAGAACCTTTGTATCCACCTACTCCTAAGGAGTCAACAATGGTGAGCCGAGAGGAGTATGACAAATTGAAGAATGCCATGAAGGAACTTCAAACGGGAAACTCGGAGTTGAGTGTGAAGTTGCAAGACTTTATGCATCTGTACCATGAGGCGGAATATCAGAAGAGGGAAGCTATCATATTGCAAGAGGAAGCAGAGAAGAAATTAGCTGTGGAGGTGGATTTCTTCAGGAAGATGGACAAAGCCTTAGGGTCATCTAGTTCTGAGTTGAGGCGAGTCAAGCAGCAGTTAACAGATGCTCAGGGTGAGTTGGCTGGGTGGCAAGAGAAATGGGATGCATTTTTAGCTTCTCGGAAGGCGAAAGAGGAGGAGATGGTGGCCGAGTTGACTGGTCAGATGGAGAAGTTGAAGGTTCTGCTGAAAGAGAAGACCAATGAGCTCCTGTGTTCCCGTTCAACCAATGGTTACATCACAGATCAACTCGACGAGGCTCAAGAACAAATTGAAGAACTCAAGGTGCTGGTGGGTTTGAAGAAATCTAGACTTGAAGAGGTATTCGGAGAGGATGATGGGAATTACTACATAGGGCACATCAACGAACTGGATGGGATTATTCACAAGAGGAATCTGCTTATCCGGCGTTTGACAGAATCTCCAGATTAACCTGACACCGTGGCACTGCTGGCTGAAGTGAGAAGCCGTCCTTATGGGTTGTATACAGGAGGCTGATTCCTGATTTTTGTTCCTGTCTTTACTCATTGTGTGGTAGTGGTGATCCACAGACTTGTTGTGGAGATCCTCTTTTTGATGTACTGTTGGCTAAGGCCCTTCTCTTTGAATTCATTTATATAATGGTTCTCTCTATTGCATCTTCGTCTCGGAAGTTTATTCACTGATTGATCTCCATGCGCTATTTATCTGATGTGAGACTGGAATCAAGGGGTTAGAATACCCTTTGGAATTGATAAACATGTCATTGCATTTACATACTCATATGCATGTCTTGCATAACAGGTACCGCAGCGATGTTCTCATTTTGTTTGGTATTCCACTAGCAGGATAGCTGACTCAGGAATTCACCGGTACGGTACCCGCAGAAACCAACAGAGAGCTATGGAGGGCCTACAAGCAGAACTCGCCGAGATGAGGATCCGCATGAACCAATTCATGGATGTAGTTCAGGGGCTGGCTCAAGGACAGCGAGAGCTCAGACAGATGATGCAAAGGAATCCCTCCACTACTCAACCAGAGACGGTAACTGATCCTCCAGCTGGAGAAGTTAACGGACCCAGCGGACCGGGGCCTGTCCCGATCCCACGCGCTAACCCTGATCAACAACCCATTCATGATGATCAGGAGGATTAGTTCACCTTGATGCAGGAGGACCTTGGCATGGACCCCATGTTTAGAAGACTGGAGGAGAGGCTGAAGGCTGTAGAATGACAGAATGCCATGGGGGTAGATGTCGCTGATTTGGGACTGGTCCCAGGTGTGAGGGTGCCACCAAAATTCAAAGTCCAGGTCTTTGACAAATACAATGGAAACTCTTGCCCAAAGACTCATGTGCAAGCCTACTTCCGCAAAATGGTTGCATACTCTGATGACGAGAAGCTGCTTATGTACTTCTTTCAGGACAGCCTAGTTAGGGCATCCGTGGAATGGTACATGAGGCTGGACAGAGCCCACATTCGTTGCTGGAGAGACTTGGCTGAGGCCTTTGTAAAACAGTATCAGTATAATGCAGACATGGCTCCTGACAGAACCCAACTTCAGAACCTGTCTCTTAAAAGCAATGAGTGCTTTAGATAATATGATCAACGCTGGAGAGAGACAGCTTCCCGTGTTCAGCCTCCTATGTTGGAGAAGGAAATGGCTAACATGTTCATGAACACTCTGCTCGGACCTTACTTGGAGCGACTGGTGGGTTGCAATGCCTCCAACTTTGCTGATGTATTCTCTACCGGTGAGAGGGTGGAGAACTACTTGAAGACGTGCAAGATCCAGAATGGGGTTGGATCATCCTCAGGGGTGAAGAAGCCATTTATTGGAGGGCAAAAGCGGAGAGAGGGGGATGTTAATTCTTTGTCTTCATATCAGAGCAGGGGTATCAGGAGGAACAACTTCCAGAATTATCATCAACAGCCTTATGTTGCGGCTGTGACTATTCCGGATGCAGCACCAGTACAACAACAACAACCACAACATCAACAAGCTCAATACCAACAGCACCAACAGGGTAACAGACCCGCCTACCAACAGAGGCAAAAGATGATAGACCGGCGTTTCGACACTCTTCCAATGTCGTACGCTCAGTTGCTTCCTAGTCTTCAACAACTACAACTTGTGCAGTTACGCACTCTGGCTCCTCCCGTTGGCAGGCTTCCAGTAGGTTATGACGCTAACGCTAGGTGTAATTTCCATTCTGGGGCACCTGGCCATAATATTGAGAACTGCAAAGCTTTTAAGCACGTAGTTCAGGACCTCATAGATTCGAAGGCCATCAACTTTGCGTCGGCTCCTAATGTCGTCAACAATCCCATGCCGCAGCATGGTGGTGCAAATGTTAATATGCTGGAAGGAGAAGCCAGGTCCGTCAAGGATGTGTTGAAGTTGAAGACTCCGTTGTTGAAGATTAAAGAACACTTGCTGAAGGCCGATGTTTTCCCCAGTTGTGGGAAGGGTTGTTTGGATTGTGCTACAAAGAGTGGAGGTTGTTTGAAGCTGTAGTAGGGTATCCAGGCCTTGCTTGACAATGGTGTCCTCCAGGCTGAAGACTTGTCTGTCCAAGAGTCTGTTGAAGGGTTTGCTGAAGAAGTGTTTGAAGATGCTGCTGATGAATTCACAAATGTTGATCCTGTTGATTGTGTAATTCCTAATGATGTATTTAATTTTTCCAATGTCGTTGCTGATATCCCAAACAATATGGTTGATTCTGATGTAATTGAACTTGATTCCGATGTTTCGGATGTTTATGTATCAATGAATGAGATTTCTGAGTACGACTGTGATGTTGCTACTATCACCATTTTCTACCCAACTGCTCAGATTAGTGTACCAGAAGCACAACCGGTGCCACCAGTGCGACCATCCACTATGACCATCACTACCCCTGGTCCTTTACCTTTCACCAGTGAAAGGATCATTCCTTGGCATTATGGGGGAGTGTATACATGCATGATCATGGAATGGAACAACCACTGAAAATAGAGGAGGTGCAGGATCAGAAGTCTCAATCTGGAGCTGAAATAAAAGATCCTGCAGTGGACAATGTTGGTGGAATCGGGCGATTCACCAGGAGTGGTAGACTGTTCTCACCAATCGCTACTCAAGCTGATAATGCTGACGCTGCAGCGAAGACCAAAGGCAAACAAGTTGTGAATGAGGGTACCTCTACACCCCAGGCTAGCTCAGAGCCTACTTTCACGAAGGATGTGGACAAGCTTCTGAGAATCATAAAGAAAAGCGACTACAAGGTAGTTGATCAGTTGATTCAGACGCCGTCCAAGATATCTATTCTTTCACTCCTGTTGTGTTCGGAGGCACACAGGGAGGCACTTCTGAAGGTTCTTAATGTTGCATATGTGCCTCAAGAGATCTCAGTAAACCAATTAGAAGGGATCGTTGCAAATGTTCATGCAAGCAATGGGTTGGGTTTTACTGACTCTGACTTAACACCAGCTGGACGCAATTATAATAAGGCTTTGCACATCTCGATGGAATGCAAAGACACTGTGTTATCACATGCTCTGGTGGATACAGGTTCCTCTCTCAACGTGCTACCTAAGAGAGCCCTGTCAAGGTTAGAAGTAGAAGGTTTGGTCTTGAAACCTTCTGATCTTGTGGTGAGAGCCTTCGATGGTTCTAAGATGTCGGTGTTTGGAGAGGTAGAATTGCCAATTCTGATTGGATCACAAACCTTCAACATTGTCTTCTATGTGATGGATATCAGTCACTCGTACAGCTGTCTGCTGGGTCGTCCTTGGATCTACAATGCTGGGGCAGTCTCCTCAACTCTGTATCAGAAGATCAAATTCCCAGTCAATGGAAGAATTATCATTGTCTGTGGTGAGGAGGACATTTTGGTCAGTAACCTGTCTACGTTCAAGTATGTAGAAGTAGAAGGTGAAATTCATGAGACCCTGTGCCAGGCCTTTGAGGCAGTTCAGGTCAAGGATGTAGCTCCAGTGGAAGAGGTTATAACAGGTGCCTCCATCTCGTCATTCAAGCAGGCACAGGCCTTGGTGGATTCAGGTGTTGCCCCCGGATGGGGACGTCTGTTGGAGTTACCGATGAAAGAAGACAAGTTCGGGATTGGGTATCAGCCAGCTCTGACTTCTACAACTTCAGCGCCTCAGACTCGTCAGGGCCCGATTACTTTCTCCAGTGCTGGCATCATTCAGTACGGCCAGATCTCTGTAATCGACGAAGAAGATGGGGACAGTGATTGTGACATCGACAACTGGGTGCGTCCGAGGATCCCGGGTGAAGTCATCAACAATTGGTCTTCTGAAGAGATTGTCCAAGTCACTCTTCTTGAAGAGTAATTTTTCTTGTTTGTTCATGCATGTCCAAGTCTTATGTTCCGCCCAGGACGTAATGACTCATTGTAGGGCTCATCTATGTGATTACCTGCATTTTTATCATAAATAAAGGACGTCTTTTTGCATTCAAAAACTTTGTTCACCGTCTTTCTATTTTTGCAGTTTTCAAAAACCAAAAAAATCAAAAAAAATATTTGGCAATATTTTGTTTAGTTTTCACTCACTGTTCACACTCATAAGCACATACCATCACTCATGCAGATGCACGTCACCGGATCCTATTGATAACGGTTCTGCTATGGCTCGCTTCGACTTTGAAAATCCGATCTTTCAAGCTGAAGAAGAGGGTGATGAAGACTGTGAACTCCCTGAAGAACTTGCCAGGTTATTAAAACAGGAGGAAAGGATCATTCAACCGCATCTAGAGTCTACTGAAGTGATTAATCTTGGCACCGAGGACGCCAAGAAAGAAATCAAGATAGGGGCTGCTTTGGAAGATGATGTGAAGAAGGGGTTGATTGAATTGCTGCAAGAGTATGTCGACATCTTTGCTTGGTCTTATCAGGATATGCCAGGGCTTGACACAGACATTGTGGTACACCGGTTGCCTCTCAAAGAGGATTGTTCTGCGGTCAAGCAGAAGCTCAGAAGAATGAGACCATAAATGGCTGTCAAGATAAAGGAAGAGGTGCAGAAACAGTTGGATGCAGGGTTTCTAGCAGTTACCAATTATCCGCCATGGGTTGCAAACATCGTTCCCGTACCCAAGAAGGCTGGAAAGGTACGGATGTGTGTTGACTACCGGGATCTGAACAGAGCTAGTCCCAAAGATGATTTCCCATTACCTCACATTGACGTTTTGGTGCATAACACGGCTCAGTTCTCGGTATTCTCCTTCATGGATGGCTTTTCTGGCTATAATCAGATTAAGATGGCACCAGAAGACACGGAGAAGACAACTTTCATAACCCCATGGGGCACCTTCTGCTACAAGGTGATGTCGTTTGGTCTGAAAAATGCTAGGGCAACATATCAACGAGCTATGGTAACTCTTTTCCATGATATGATCCATCATGAAATCGAGGTTTACGTTGACGATATGATTTCCAAATCTCAGACAGAAGAAGAACATCTAGTGAATCTGCGGAAACTGTTTGAACGGTTGAGGAAATTCAAGTTGAGGCTTAATCTGAACAAGTGTACTTTCGGGGTGAGATCTGGAAAACTGCTGGGTTTTATTGTTAGCGAAAAAGGGATTGAGGTGGATCCTGACAAAGTAAAAGCAATACAAGAAATGCCTGAGCCAAGAACGGAGAAACAAGTCCGTGGTTTCTTAGGGAGGTTGAACTACATTGCAAGGTTCATCTCACACCTAACAGCCACGTGTGAGCCAATATTCAAATTGCTAAGAAAAGATCAGGCTATCAAGTGGAATGATGATTGTCAAAGGGCTTTCGAAAAGATAAAAGAGTATTTGCAGAATCCTCCTATCCTCATGCCTCCAGTCCGAGGGAGACCGCTCTGATTATGTATTTGACAGTACTTGACAATTCTATGGGTTGTGTTCTCGATCAACACGACGAGACAGGTAGGAAAGAGCACGCCATCTACTACCTGAGTAAGAAGTTCACAGATTGCGGGTCGAAATACTCAATGCTTGAAAAGACATGTTGTGCACTTGCATGGGCTGCTAAGCGATTGAGACAATACATGCTGACTCACACAACCTTACTGATCTCCAAGATGGACCCAGTCAAGTATATATTCGAGAAGCCAGCTCTCACCGGAAGGGTTGCCCGTTGGCAAATGGTACTGACAGAGTACGACATCCAGTATACATCCCAGAAAGCCATCAAGGGGAGTATTTTGTCAGACTATCTTGCTCAGTAGCCGATCAAAGACTATGAGCCGATGAAGTTTGATTTTCCAGATGAAGACATCATGTTCCTCAAGATGAAAGACCGTGAAAAGCCAGTTGTTGAGGAGGGACCTGATCCTGATGAAAAGTGGATGTTAACGTTTGATGGGGCCGTCAATGCCAGAGGAAGTGGAATTGGTGTTGTCCTTACTACTCCGAAAGGTGCCCACATGCCTTTCACCGCTCGTTTGACCTTCGAGTGCACCAATAACGAAGCTGAATATGAGGTCTGTATCTTGGGAATTGAGAAAGCTATTGATTTGAGAATCAAGACTCTGGACATCTTCGGAGATTCAGCTCTAGTGATCAATTAAGTGAATGGTGATTGGAACACTCTCCAGCCTAATCTGGTCCCCTACAGAGATTACACGAGAAGACTATTGACTTTCTTCACAACAGTAAAGTTGTATCATATACCTCATGATGAGAACCAGATGGCAGATGCTCTTACCACTCTTTCCTCCATGATCAAGGTGATTCGGTGGAACAATGCTCCCAGAATCGATGTTATGCGCCTTGATAGGGCCGCGTATGTGTTTGCTGCTGAATTGGTAGTCGATGACAAGCCCTGGTATCACGACATCAAGTGCTTTCTGAAGAATCAAGAGTACCCTGCGGGGGCATCCAACAATGACATAAAGACTTTAAGAAGATTGGCAGGCAATTTCTTCTTGAACAAAGACGACGTGTTGTATAAGAGAAACTTCGACATGGTTTTGCTCAGATGCGTGGATAGACACGAAGCGGACATGTTAATGCAGGAAGTTCATGAAGGCTCCTTCGGTACTCATGCCAGAGGGCATGCAATGGCTAAGAAATTGTTGAGAGCAGGTTATTACTGGATGACCATGGAATCTGATTGTTTCAAATATGCTCGGAAGTGCCATAAATGCCAGATTTATGCTGATAAGGTGCATGTGCCACCAAATCCTTTGAATGTGATGTCTTCGTTGTGGTTGTTTGCTATGTGGGGCATTGATATGATTGGAAAGATTGAGCCGACTGCTTCCAATGGGCATCGCTTCATCCTTGTTGCCATCGACTATTTCACCAAGTGGGTCGAAGCAGCGTCATTTGCGAATATCACCAGACATGTGGTTTCCCGATTCATCAAGAAAGAAATCATTTGTCGCTATGGGATTCCCGAAAAAATCATTACTGATAATGGTTCTAATCTCAATAATAAAATGATGAAGGAGTTGTCCCAGAACTTCAACATTCAGCATCACAATTCTTCCCCTTATCGTCCTAAGATGAACGGTGTTGTTGAGGCAGCAAATAAGAACATAAAGAAAATTGTACAGAAGATGGTCATTACGTATAGAGATTGGCATGAGATGCTACCCTTCGCCTTGCATGGGTACCACACTTCAGTACGTACATCGATCGGGGCAACTCCTTACTCCCTTGTGTATGGTATGGAAGCAATCCTACCTGTTGAAGTGGAGATTCCTTCTCTAAGAGTCCTGTTGGATGTCAAGCTAGACGAAGCTGAATGGATTCGGACAAGGTTCAATGAGTTGAGTCTTATCAAAGAGAAGCGAATGACAGCCATTTTTCATGGGCAGTTGTATCAGAGTCGGATGAAGAGAGCCTTTGATCAGAAAGTGCGTCCTCGTTGCTTCCAAGTCGAAGATTTGGTGTTGAAAAGGATCCTTCCTCCTCAGACAGATCACAGGGGCAAGTGGACTCCTAACTATGAGGGACCATATATTGTCACTAAGATTTTTGATGGTGGGGCCTTAATGCTTGCAACTATGGATGGTGAAGACTTCACTTCCCCTGTGAACTCAGACGCAGTTAAAAAATACTTCGCATAAAATAGACCCGCTGGACAATAAAAAGAACAGTCCAGGCAAAAAAATGGGTATCCCGACGAACCAAGAAAAGAAAAAGGTTCGGGCAAAAATTAGGGATTAAAAATAAAAAGATTGTACACTCGGTAAATTAAAAACCTGAAAAGGCAACTTAGGTAAAAATGGGTATCCCGGTGGATTGAAAACCCGAAAGGGCGATCCAGGCAAAAGTTAGGGATTAAGCGAATGACTACGTTCTGAGTAGTTCTAAATCTCATCCTGTGTCGATGACTGGAAACTTTCAAAGGATAGGAAACAATCCAATCACCTTTTTCAGAAAGTTGATCATCTGGAGGGTCTTGAAGACGGGCGAGTCATAGCAGAATTGGAACCCGATAGAAATCCATTTCACATTGCCATTAGATTAATTTCTGTTTTTATCTTTTGTGTAATTGCCTATTTCCAGGGATTGCTTCCTAATGTAATTGCCTATTCAGAGGCCATTTAATCAATAAAATCATGTTATTCAGTATATCTCTGTTTACATTTTCATTTTACTGTTTTGTTTGCAAAAATGACGTCCGATTTTTGATAAACATTGCATCATGAAACATAAGAGCTTTACAGGTACATGTTTAATAAACATTTAAAATTGCTGTAAATTTTAAGTGCTTTGGATCGTCTATTCAGAACAGGTACACTCGGGGAATTTCCTTAAGGTTCCTAGCAGACGATCGCGATTGCTTTGCTTCAACAGTTGGTACCTGGTATCTGATCCCTGCAAAGTTGGTCCAAGCATTGGATTCTTCAATCCCCAGCGGGTTCTCACTACTGCACTTCCCCAAGCGGTTGTTTCAGATTATTCACTCCCCAGTAGACTTGACAGTGCCAGACTGTATATCCCTAGTGGAGTTGACAGTGCCAGACTGTATCTTCCCAGCAGAAGCAACTGCTCCTCAGAGTTTGATGCTAGATTGATGATCTCGACGCTAGATCCATGATCTCTTTTCTTGAAGCAGAATCTCGGTACCGTATCGGTGTTTGCTTCCCCTGTTGAGTCGTCTCTTTCGCAGATTTTGGTTGCCAGAACCACCGTCATTTTCCTCAGTAGCAGGCTTTCAGTGCCACTCTCTCTCCAGTCAGGGTCTCGGTATTTCGTTATTGCCTGAACACCGCATGGTCGGTTATATCCCCACAAAGTTCATTGTGATGTGCATCTCCAACAGCAGTGCTAGGGTCCAAAAGATTATAATCATTTCCCCCGCAGAATTCCTTGCCTCAGCTTGGCATTCTCTCCAGCATTTCACATCCCTGCATGTAGAATCATATTGCATTACATCCTCCCAAATTGCGTAGCATTTCCATTTTCATGGAGCATTACGCCATCGAAAAATTCAAACATATGCATGTAAAGCATAAAACATCCTCGGTATCCCAAGTGATAAACCAGAAGCTTGTTCCCAGTGCTCAGACTGAAGTTTGTTCATGACCTATTATCCCCAGCATAGGTCGTTTGCCCACGTGCCGCCTCAATTATCATTTTCCCTATTTCTGCCGATGCTGACAGGCATGAAAAGTTTTCCGGTATTCAGACCGAAGTGGCATTCAACCCAGTTTTCCGGTATTCAGACCGAAGTGGCATTCAGGCCAGTTTTTCCGGTATTCAAACCGAAGTGGCATTCAGGCCAGTTTTCCGATGTTCAGATCGAAGAAGTTTCCGACGTTCAGGTCGATGCAACTTGTGGCATTCAGGCTAGTTTTCCGATATTCAGACCGAAGTGGCATTCAGGCCAGTTTTCCGTTATTCAGACCGAAGTGGCATTCAGGCCAGTTTTCCGATGTTCAGATCAGAGAAGTTTCCGACGTTCAGGTCGATGCAACTTATGGCATTCAGGCCAGTTTCCGGTATTCAGACCGAAGTGGTATTCAGGCCAAGCTTTTCCGGTATTCAGACCGAAGTGGCATTCAGGCAAGTTTTCCGATATTCAGATCGAAGAAGTTTCTGACGTTCAGGTCGACACAACTTGTGGCATTCAGGCCAGTTTTCCGGTATTCAGACCGAAGTAGCATTCAGGCCAGTTTTCCGATTTCCAGATCGAAGAAGTTTCCGACGTTCAGGTCGACGCAACTTGCGGCATTCAGACCAAGTTTCCGGTATCCAGACCAAAGTGGCATTCAGGCCAATCTTCCGATGTTCAGATCGAAGAAGTTTCTGACGTTCAGGTCGACGCAAATTGTGGCATTCAGGCCAGTTTTTCGGTATTCAGACCGAAGTGGCGTTCAGGCCAGTTTCCCGGTGTTCAGACCGATTGATAATCTAGTATCTCCCAATGCTCAGACTGAAGTCATTTCTAGTATTCAGACCGATGAGAGGCATTCAGGCCATGGTTGTTTCTGTGTTACCATTTATTTTGGTATCCAGGTTAACATTCTCTTCCGGTGTTCAGACCGCCTCTCACCGTACCAGACGGAGTCTTTGTTGATGCTCAGATCAAGATTCCTGTGTTACCATTTATTTTGGTATTCAGGCTAACATTTTCTTTTTCGGTGTTCAGACCGATTCTCACCGTACCAGATGAATTCTTGTTCAAGACCACCTCTTTGCCGATTCTGACAGGCATTGTTACTTCACTTCACTTCAGTGTAAATTTTCAGGTTTTTATTGTATTCAATCCCTTGATACCTCGAAAGTGCGAAAGTCGTTGCTATCTTCCTTTCGGGTCTCCAGTTGATTGAATAGGGGCAGCTGTAATACCCCAAAATTTACCCTTCACTTTTTCATGGAAAGCATTGGATTATTGTTTCACATTGCATTAGCACCCTACTAGGTCATACTCATTGCATACTGCATTAGTGACTTGGGAAATCAGGGTTTGATTGATCACTCCTTAACAGAAGGAGCCCACACAAGGCAAGACTGAGAATTTAACTTCATTCTCCAAATATACAAGTCTCAAGGTGCTCCAGGTATCTTGTTATGGTCCTTAGTTCATCAGTGGAAGATCCAGAGCTGTCAGAGTGTGCATCTGGATTTAATCAGGAAACTAGGGTTTCCTGGCTATCTGCAACAGGCAATGTTTGGTGGGAAGAAAAGGGGGCTCATTCATGTCATGATTAGAGAGGCATCTTGGTCTAGGAAGACTCATATTTATCTCAGAAAGATCCATTGGCAATCAGTGCAATCAGTTCTTGATCATTTTTGCCCTAAACTAGGGTTTGGCATAAAATCAATTTATTTCTGATTCCTTAGGTGAAACTCATTTCCATGGCCCTCCATATGTTCACAAGGGTCCACATACAAAAAATCATCTCTTTATTTGAGCCATAGGTGCTTCAATTGATCAATGGAATCGGGAATCAGACAGTTTGGAAAAAGTCAACTGTGGGGCCAGAAAAGTCAACTCCTGATATTTTGAAAGTGGAATCTAAAAATTCATGCCTAAGGGAGCCTACATGTGAAATTTGATCAAGGTTGGATCATGGATTCATCATTTAATCAGAAGTTGGAAAAGTTACCAAATTTGGAAATAGTTGACTTTCCATTTAGGGCAAGTTTTTATGGTTGTTGCACCCACTTTAAGCCCATTTTCCATCAAGATGCAAGCTCCATTTGAAAATTTCTCCAACATGAAAGTTGTTCCTCTTGTTCCAAACTTTCTAGAGATATAAAGTTTGTTTCATTTGGATTAAAATTGAGAAAATTATGCTTGGTCAAAGTGAGACATTATTTTAGAACACTTAGAAAATTTTCTAAGTCCAAAATTTGTCAATACTTATGGGCCAGTTTTCTTGCACTTCAAGGCATCTTTTGAAAATACTTTCTTCATTACAAATGTACCTTGACATGTCCTCTTTCACATCCTTTTGGAATCATCCCATTTGGATCATTGGTTTGAGAGATACACTCATCTAAAGTTGGCATCATGGACTGAATTTTTTGACAGCATTTAGGCCAAACTGGCCCAACCATTCTGCAGTTGTGAGACCTGCACTTTATGGCTATTTTTAACCTCTTTCCACTCATCATTTCAACTTGTGTTCAACATGAAAGATGTTAAGCTACATGCCCTCTTTCTACTGTTTGCATTGCCTTGCCATTTGGACATGTATTCATCAAGATACAAAGCCTCAAAGTCACCCTGTTGGATTGTTTTTGTGTTGCACAAGCCAAACCAAGTCAGACCACAAAAACGACCAGCCACATACTTTTCCTCATTTGGTCATGCACTTTTATGTTCACTCACTTAAGTTTTTCCACATTTAGCCATTTCTTTTCACACGTCACTTTTGCACCTTTTGCACATAGTCCAAGCCAAACACTTCAAGCCCATTAAGCACTTTAAACCCTACATATTTAAGACATCAAAACCCTAATCTGAAAGAGGGAGGCTGCCACTATTTTTAAGCAAGCAAGGCAAGAGGAAAAGACCAAGTTTCATTCCATTGCATTTCCACAAGTTCTTGAAGTTTCAAAGAGCATCTCATTTCCTTCTATCTTCTCCACTACCAAGAAGTAGTGGACTGTTTTCCACTAGGTAACCTCCTTATCACAACCTTACATGGCCATGAATATCATGCTTGCTCACTATTGTTTTCATGCTTACCATCCATACTTCATGTTATTTTTCATTTATGCCATGCTTGTTCTATGCTTATTTTCCACGTTAATACTATGATATGCATGCTTATGAGCCCTCACCATGAGGCATTGTCTTTAAGTTGGAGTTTTGTGACATTGATTTTCGTTGTATACATGTGCATGAGGCCCCCTTGTTGTTCGCTTTTCTACATGCTAAGGCCATTATTTTCATCGAAACAAAGTACCATTGTGTTCTACTCATTTAGAACTTGAACTTTGCTTTTTGTATCATATTATTTGGAGCACCATAGCGTGAGATATGTTGGTTGGAAGATTGAAAATATATGCTGCATTTTTCGTGTTTTTGTTCTGCATGCATGGCTATTGTTTTCATTCCATGAAGAGGCGATACGTGTCCTCTTGGTGACCGCTCGATCGCGTGCGCTCTTGTTAATCATGTCCATTGGTTCCTATTTTGTCTTGTAGTGCATTAGTGAAAAGGTGACCTATTGATGCACGGTTACATAATTTTTTTTAATAAAACGTTACCTTCTTTTTTTATGCTGTCACGCTGGTTTTATTCATGCTGGACCGGGCCTAGCGCGCTATCGCTATTTGCACCCCTCTGTCCATGGCCCATTACCAATTCCACTTCATTTTATTGCTATTTCCATTCTTTTATTTATTTTATTTTCTGTTTTGCTTTTTAATTAATAAAAATATTTTATTTGTTCACAAAAATACCAAAAAATATTTTTCACATTCCTTAATGTTTTATTTAATTTTTTTAATTTTTATTTTCATATTTAGTTAATGTTAATATTTTATTTTAATTATTTGTTTCAAATAGTCCATTTTAACACACATATTTTCATTTATTTTATTTTCATAACTTAGAATTATTTTTAACTTCTGATTTTTGGTATGAGGGTTGACCAATATCTCATGGTCAACTTGACCTTTTATTGGGATTTTATTTTCCATTTTCAATTTATTTTGGATTTATTTTTGAACTAGTTTGCTTGGTTGACTTTTCATTTGACTTCTGTTTTATTTCAATTAATTTATACACTAATTCACATTATTTTTGAAATCTTTTTGGGGGATGATGATGTCCTGACCCCATCATACTTAGTTTAATTTTTCATAATTTTCTTGATTAGTTTACTATTTATTTGATATTTTTTAAGTTGACTTGACTTTCCAATTGACTTTTCTAAGATTGATGTTTGACTTAGGGATTGCTTAGGGCAATTGAAGAGATCTTTTGATCCTCCATTGTTCATCACATATTCCATGTATTAGAGGCCTCTCATCTTAATTTTATTTGATCCTTGCATCATTTCCCGATTAAATTATTCAGTGATCCTTTGTGTGCATAGTTTCATCTGTCTGATTCATCTGACATTTTTTATACTTGTTTCTTTCATCCATGCTTCTATTGTTTGATTGCTTAACATGTTTATACTTCTCATGCATTGTCTAATGCTTCATTATATCATTATTTGATTCTTTGATTCAATTACATAACTGTTTATATCTTATCTGTTTGATTAACTATTGCCTAATTGTATGGTGTATGAGGCATATATTATTATTGTTTGATTGCCATGACCACCCCCATTCATAACAAATGTAACCCTCTCCTATGAAGTGTATAATGTTTATTCTTTCATTCTTTATTCATCTGTTAATACAAGAACTAAAACAAACATCCGATAACCATTTCAAAATAAGATCAAAACCTCGATCCAACGTCGAGTAATCATTTTCCAAACTTAACATAACCAGCACATATTCATTCATTCCTTTTGTAAGTCGATTGCTTCATGCATCGCCATTTCTCTTGTAAGTCAATTGCTTCATGCATCGCCATCCACCCTTTACCCGACTCCTCTCTTTGCTCCATTCGTCGATTCTTGTTCCGTTTAGGTAGCCCCCATTAGGTAGAACCCTTTGTATGATAACATAGGTAGTATTCCCTTATTCTTTTGTATGATAACATAGGTAGGATTCCCTTACTCTTTTGTATGATAACATAGGTAGAATTCCCTTATTCTTTGCACGCTAACATTAGGTAGATATTCCCATTTGTAAATCCTAACACTTAGGTCCACATTGCATGACAACTCTAGGGCAGAGCTTCCCCATTTTTAGACCTTCCGTGCGTCTCCGATCCTGTGGCATGTCAATCTGTCCTATTGCAAAGAGGTAACTGCCTAAGACTCGATTCAGCGAGTTGTGACACCTACTGCTAGGACGTGAACACATTGCCCACTCCCCTTTGACACAACTGGTGTCCTCCTTTGTAAGTCCATGTTTAGATGGCAATCCCTATGTAGCCGAACTACGGCAACTCTGATTCTCATTCCAGATGAGATACGTAGGCACGAGATGCGATGTCTTGCCGAGTTTTTGACTGACAACTAACAACTAATCCTTGTTGGTTTTCGCCCTCGTTGTGATTCTTTTCTCTCGCCCTCGTTGCGATCGAGACCTTCCCTTTCTCTTGCCCTAGTTGTAATCGCGACCCTGGTTCCCGTAGTTAGCTGAACTACGTTTTGCTCTGATTCTCATTCCAGATGAGATACGTAGGCATAAGACGCGATGTCTTAGCGAGCACACATCTCCTTCACCCATAAGTAGCCGAGCTACGAAGACTCTGATTCTCATGCCAGATGAGATACGTATGCAGTGGAAGCGACATCCGTGCGAGTCATTTCCTTTTGACCCTTTCTTTTAGTAAATAGTACATTAGATAAACACACACCCTTTAGACAAGAAACAAGAGTGGATCCCGTAGAGTACTACGGATGCGTAGGGGTGCTAATACCTTCTGTCATACCCCGATTTTGGTCCTGAACTTTTTTTTCATTTTTTCTTTTTCACTTAGGCGTTTGGCCTAAAGTTCATTTGCATACATTCATCGCCAAATCCATTTTTTTTATTGATAGACATCGGTCATTATCTAGCTTCTTGATCATGGTGTTTTTGATCATAAAATGGATTTTAATTATTTGACTTTTTTTAATTTCAATTTGATTTTAATTTCGAATTAAGTTTAATTCCAAATTTCAATTTAATCTTAATTGTTTATTTTACTAATGAATCAAACTCTAATTGATTTTAATTTCCAAATGAATGTTAGAGTTGATATCAAAGTAATTTTAATGAATTATAGATTAATTTGATTTTAATTTGGTTTTTGCTGATTTGATTATTATTATTTAAATTGATATTTAGATTAGTCTTGGATTATTCCTAAAAATCCATATCCATTTTTTTTAACTCTATTTTTAAATCCATATCCAAAATCCATATCCATTTTCATTATCCATTTGGAACCAATTTAAACCATTTCACATCCAAATCCATTCAATCATAACAATTAACCAATTAACCCAAAGTTCATTAATCCAAAACAATTATTCAACAAAAAAAAAACAAATTCCAATTCCAAAGAATTCCATAACAACAACCTGCATCCTTGTTAATTTCCCCAATTACAATTCGTAATCATACTCATTTACAAATATGGATTTACAAAGTTTCAATAACTATTACAACAATCAAAACTTGGTAATTTTCTTCCGTGATTCTGGTCGAAACCCTTTGCAAGTAGCTTCAGTTGTTGAAGAATTAATCACTAAAGAAAAGTTGAAGTGATTATCGGCATGGCAAGAAGCAGCTCTTGTTGCTGACCTTGGAGCCAAGTTCCAAGTACCATTAATTTCATTTTTCTGCTCCACCGTCAGTCCCATCATCATTAGCCAATTGATGACATTCAGAAAAAGGAGGTAGTGCCGGACCTCACTATCACAATCGAAGCTGATGATAACAAAGGGGATTATATCAAATTGATTGCCTTGCTCAGATGATGGTTCTTCGTTAGATGCGGCCGAGGAGTGTTCTCCGCTGGCGAGGAGATCTGTTGTGTGGTACTGGATAAAAGTGATCTTGTTGTTTTTATTCTTAGGGTTTTTGGCTGTTGCTGTACTCAAGTGGGTTGGACCCTATTTCATAGGCAAGGAGGTTATTCCAATAATAAATTGGGAAACAGAGACTTTCAGTCCTCCGGCGCTTACTATTTTGGTGTTTGCTTCAGTTGCACTTTTTCCAACTATACTTTTGCCATCTACACCCTCTATGTGGGTCGCTGGAATGAAATATGGTTATGGATTTGGGTTTTTGCTAATAATACCTGCAGTAGATATCGGTGTTTCACTCCCTTTTCTCATTTCTCAATCTTCCATCAGAAAATTGAAGGATGGTTAGAGAAGTATCCAAAGAAGGCTTCTATTCAAAAGTATGTTGGCGGTGGAAACTGGTTTCATCAGTTTCGAGCATTTGCCTTAATCAGGGTTTCTCCATTCCCTTACATGATCTACAACTATTGTGCAGTGGTAACAAATGTCAAGTACGGGCCTTACATAATTGGATCCTTGGTTGGAATAATGCCGGAGATATTCGTTGCAATCTACACGGGAATTTTGTTTCGGACATTGGCTGATGCTACAAATGAAAGACAATCTCTATCTGCCCAACAGATAATTTTCAATGCTTTAGACTTCTGTATAACTGTGGCTACAATCATCATTATCACAGTTTATGCCAGAGTTGGCTCGGTTTGTGCGAGCCATATGTAACCGAAGCCGTTCCTGCATTAGAAAAATGATCAGGATAATTTGAAAGTCCAAGTTATGGCTACAACAGGAGATACCATTCTAAAAGAGGACATAATGCACTTACCTCGACCAATTCATCCGCTTGTCGGTACCGCAGGGAGGTTACCGGCATGCTTTTGGAGATGGCTCAGCTTGCCGTGGCAATTTTGAGTCAAAATTTCTAATGCAAATGTGGTAAAGCCTGTACAACAAATTATTCAAACTAAGTCTGATTTAAGCATTTTTGAAAAATCACAATCAAAGAAAATCCCAAGTGAAAAACAGCAGAACTGAAGCGTTATATAGCCTATGCAAAGACTCTTAAATCAAAGCTAACGTCAGATGCAAGAAAACCACTGGTAGACTCTTATGTTGCTCATCGTAGGGCTGATACAAATCCTGGCAGTAGGGTTGCATATCGTATGACAGTTAGGCAGTTGGAGGCTTTAATCAGGCTGCCGGAGGCCATTGCACGTTGTCATTTGGATAATCAGGTACAACCTTCGTTTAGCAGTAAAACTGCTGCAAACATCTATAATAAGAGTAGAGTCCAGTGAGATTGATCTATCTGAGTTTCAAGATCAAGATAGGAAGGAAGAAGCAGGCAGTGGTGATGGAAATAATAATGGTAATGATGCTGAAACAATACCTGTCTCGAGTTTACTCCAAAGTACTATGAAAAGGAAACATGAAGAAATTATGCTGGTTCAGAGAACATGTTCTGTAAAGACATAGTATTGGTAGATGACGAAGGTTCACTGCAAGTGGATCCAGTTCCATATATTGCTGGTAATTCATTACATGGAGTAAACAACTCGTCTGAGAAGCCGGTGCATTCTGAAACGGATACGTTGCAATGGAGGCTCCAATCTGGATAGGGTCTCCTCCATTTGATAATAAGAATCCTTGTAGGGAAGCTCCTAAGCGCTATTCCTTATATTGCGAAATCCACCTTCCAAGTTGGCTTAAATGAGCAAGAAACGGGAAGAGTCAATGGGCAAAACCTTGCGAAGCATCCTTAACTGAGCAATCAACACCGTCTTTGAATCTTCCGGAAAATTGGGTGGAAGCATTGGACGAAACATCAGAATCACCAACCATAACCTGCTACAATAAGGCTGCAATCATCATGCACATTCAACAAGTCAGAGTTCAAACATATCAAATCCATGTTCATAAACCTGCAACATCAAACACAACGAGATTCTACCGATGATGATGAAATCGTTTGCTTAGGTGCATCGTTCTTCATGAATGACAATTACCAGCTGACGGGATTCACATTTGGCTCTCAACATATTCGACTCTTCTGTCTGCATTCTGCCTCCACTGTCATTGAATCAGGTTCTGGCATTGGTATTACTGGAATACTTTGTCGCAAATTCTGCAATAGAGTTGTGTCAACAGACTATAATGAAGAGGTGCTTAAGATCATAAATAAGAATATAGAGCTGCATTTATGTCCTGAAGATGTTAGTCCTACCTCTCATGGATTGGTAGCAGAGAAACTAGAATGGGGGAACACTGATCAGGTCCAAGAAATTCACTGCAGTAACACAATTGAATTAGACAAAGCATTAAAATTTCAAAGATTTCCCAAATGGGCATTGAGACAAAATTAGGGCGAAAAGGGCACAGGTAAAATTACCATTTCCGGATTGTAGCATAAAACAAGACGAACTCGATGCTGAGCACAAAAAAAGATTTTCTGGAAATTTCCCCTTTTGAACTTCATATGCCATCCTGAAAACCCTAAGCTGCAAAGATAAATAGGGGAGCGAATCAGTAGAGAAAAGAGAAAAAAAAACGGCGAACAAGATACCACAAACCCTAAATCCCAAATAAAAAAAAAACAATATTGAGGAGAAAAAATTGAGCGGCGAGAAACTTCAAGCACCAAGAACCCTAATCCCCAAATCAAAAGGAAGCTGGTATTTGGAGAGAGGAAGGGAGAAGATTCAATCCTTCTCTGAGCCGTCGTTGTCGTCAGAGGTGAGCTTTACTTGAGTCTCCATGAAAAAAACCAAACCTGTGCATTTCTTAGGAGCGATTGAGAGCGAACCCGAGAGGATGAATGAGAAGAGAGATTGTGAGAGACGTTGAGCGACGTTCGAGAGAGCGATTGTTTGTTTTTTTGTGAGAGTCTGTTACTATTTTTTTTCCTCTTTCTTTCTTTTCTTTTAATTTATTTCAAATAGAATAAACCTTAAAGAAAAAACGTTCAATTTTCCTAGGATATTAGTTAATATTGGTGTTTTATATTTCCAACTTATTCCCCATTGTAAACCCAACAGCCATGCGGCTGGGTTTAATTACTAGTAGACCAACAGATTTCTTTTTTTATTTAGTTTTTTATTTTAATCCTATTTTTAATTTATCTTGGTTTATATACATAAATTAGCATTGTAAGTAACAACTAGTCATAAGTGGTCTGGTGGAGAGGGGTGGGTGCCATAGTCTCAGGTGGAGTGGGTTCAATACTCATATGTAGCATTCTTTAGTATTTCATTTTCTTTTAACGTTTTATTTTCTTTTAGCATTTTGTTTCTTTTAATATTTTTTATGTCTATGTTTTTTTATTAAGTTCATCATGCATGCAAAACCATTTTAAAACTATAAAAATCATTTCTTTTCTCGATTCAATATTGAACCCATTTTCCATACCCTTGTAAGTCGATTGCTTTTTATGCATCGCCATCAACCTCACATAGCTTACTCTTGGGCTTTCTTACAATGAGCCAGCTCCCTTGCACTTACACTCATGCATTATTTGTTGTTTGGGTCCGATTTATTTATTTCATGATTTTTGAATCCCCATTTGACAAAATGTACCCCACTCCCCCGATGTGTAATAATCTTGTACTATTTTATTTCTTTATTGTTTGGTCGTTTAGTTAGTTGCTAGTAAAAGAATAAAATCAACAATTTCAAAAAATACAAAAAATATGACTCGATCCAACGTCGAGTATTTTCTCAATAAACAAATCAATTCATTTCTCCCTCCTATTCTATTCCATTTCTTTCAAACTCTCATCAAACGCTTGATTCAACGTCAAGCCGTTTCTCATAATAAAAACTCAAAAAATATTAATTCATAGTTAAGACCTTTTCAATAAAGGTGGAAATGGAACATGGTGTATACCATGCACTCCTGAGACTAGGATTCGAGATGTATATCTCGCCAATCCTAGCTCTCGCCATCATCCAATTTATCCACTTTGCTCTATCAAATACTCAGTTAAATCTTTCTCAAACGTCCATCAATACTTGATCTAGGTCAAGTCATTTTCACAACAAAACTCAAAAATACCTAATTCTTATTTAACATCTTCTCAATAAAGGTGGAAATGGAACATGGTGTATACCATGCACTCCTGAGGTTAAGATTCGAGACGTATGCCTCGCCAATCTTAACTCTCGCCATCGTCTAAAATTGTCAATGCGGTTTCTTCAAACCCTTTCTCAATCAAATTCCAAAATACTTAATTCCTATCTTAACCTCTTTCAATAAAGATGGAAATGGAACATGGTGTATACCATGCACTCCTGAGGCTAGGATTCGAGATGTATATCTCGCTCATCCAAGTTCTCGCCATCACTCAAAATACATCCAACCAATCAAACTCTTTCTCGCCGCCGTGCGATTAATCAAAAACCTTTTTCATAAACGAAAGGTATCTTGTCTTAAGTGATACAAAACAATGATTCGGCCACGATTGTTGAGTAGAGATAAGTGACGCTTTTCCGAATGTAGATTTATGAATCCGTTCGATGTGTGGTACGCGTCCACTCCTCATCTGTTTTGGGTAAAACGATGTTTTTGTCGATTAATACAATATAGCTTTCGCTAAAATCGACCAACAAACAAACATTTTTCTACCCAGAACTACGTAAGCCTTGATTTCTCTTTTGAGATACGTAGGAGCAGGATTTGTAAATCTTGTCAGGCCCACTAATAAAAAACTTAGGTTTAGTCCTTTCGTCAAAAATCCAAAAACATTTTTTCTCTCTTCTATTTTCTCTTTTCCCACCTAATAAATTGAAAAGCCTAACATTTCAACTAACACTAATGCACACAATTGACCTAATGGTTCCCGTTGAGTACAACGGACGTGAGGGGTGCTAATACCTTCCCCTTGCGTAATCGACTCCCGAACCCTGATATTGGTTGCGATGACCATATCTTATCCTTTCTTTTGTCTTGGGTTTTATTGATATTTACCCTTTCCTTTTTAGGAATAAATAAAGTTCGGTGGCGACTCTGTTCAATCCATCATTGCGAGCGTGCGATCGCGTTTCGCTTTGTAGTCGTATCCCCATTTTTTTCGAGGTGCGACAGATGGCGACTCCACTGGGGAATCACAAATCCCTAAGCGAGTCAAGCCTAGTTAGGACGTTTGTGTGCCTTTGTTTGTTTAATTGTGTGGCTTTTCTTTATTATTTTATTATCTTTATTATTATATTGTTATATCTGTTGGATAGTGGTTCTATTGTGATTGTTGGTACTTGGGTATTTGATTGCAAACCATGTGGGAAAGACTCTACACCCGAGTCTAGATTGAAAAATAACATAAGATACGATGATGGTTGAGTAGTACGGACTCCCGAGGTGAATACTTCGTAAGAGTCAGTACGAGAACCTCACTTAGAGTAGATCCTTTTGCAAATATTGTCGCCCGAGGTGTATACCTCGTAAGCTTCAATGTTTCAAAAGGGTCCATGACTCTAAGGACCTTTTAGAACATTGAACCTTTGGCCAACTAGAAATGATGGTTGCGTAGTATGAATTCCCGAGGTGAATACTTCGTAAGAATCGATACGAGAACCTCGCTCAGAATAGATTCCCTAGAGGGAGTTGATGACCGGAAAGTATTTTCCGTCGGCGTCAAACAGTCTTTTGAATCCATGACTCTGAGTACCCTGTCTAGAACCCAGTCGATGGTTGCGTAGTACGGATTCCCGAGGTGAATACTTCGTAAGGGTCGGTACGAGAACCTCACCCAGAATAGATTCCCTTGATGGAGTTGACGACCGGAAAGTATTTCCCGTAAGCGTCAAACATTCTTGTGAATCAATGACTTTGGGGATCCTTTGTAACAAAACCCTAGACCATACCCGGTGAGAACCCCATTTTGGAAAAACAATCAGATTCACCAGTACCTCCGACTTTTGAACCCGTGTATAAAAAAACAAATGTGCATGGCTTGCATTGCATTCATTCACATTCCATTGCATTTGCATCGCATCATAATGCATGTCATTCTCTAGACAAAGTACAAAAAAACTCATCCATCTTTTGTCCGTGAAGCAAAGTGATTCTCAACACGCGTTTAAGAACCATGTCTCAGGAGATGATGGACGAGCTAAGAAATAGCCAAGAAGCACTGAAGGAGGAACTTAATCTTTTGAAGAGCCAAATGAGATGGGTCTTGGAAACCCTGCAAGTCTTGTTGAGAAAAGAGGGTCACCCAATATACACTGCTGCAACAAAGAGAGCTACTACGCCACATCCATCTGGTGTTACCCCAAGTCAAGGGAAGTTCTATGTGGCAACTCCTTATTTACCAGTATATGGACCTCCCTCAAGACGTCATCATCAACATCCTCTGGCTATTGCTCCTCAAAGTCACCAAAGCCAGGTTCAGAATAAAAATCAGAATCAGAACAAGGGGAACAAGGATCACAATGACTCGATTCCGGTGCCATATAGCAAGCTCTACCCGCAACTGATCCAAAATGCTTTGGTGACGCCTCGAGCTCTCACACCTGTGTCACCATACCTGTCATGGTACAATCCAAATGCAACATGTGAATTCCATAAAGGAGCATTGGGGCATGACCTAGATTCTTGCTTAGCGCTAAAAGCCTTGGTACGAGGACTGATTAACAAAAAGAGCTTAGTTTTTGAAGAAGATCACCCGAAGATCAAGTGCGGATACCATACTGGAACAATGGGGCACTCCATCGAGGAATGCAAGAGTTTTACGCTCAAGCTGCAAGGATTGATTGACATAAGGTCGCCAACACTCAAGGAGGAAGGCTCCAGTACATATACCTTGATTTCTGGGCCAGGTAATGAGAAAGGGAAAGGACCCTTGAAAACCCTCAAGGTTTTGTTCCACAAGGAAGATGTCAGGGATGTGGCTAATGAGCTATCATTGTTTCCTGGTAAGAGCATTGAGATACCGCCTTGGATTTTCAATGTCACGACCCATACCAATGAAAGAAAAGGAGAACTGAGTAGTGGATCCAAGAGGGTTGCGTTCAACGATGAGATTGAAGGAAAAGAATTCGAAGATCATCATGCCAATGTCAAAAAGCTTGTTGATCCCAACCTTCAAGTTTGAAGAAGTCAATTCCCTAAAGTTGGCAATCATTTGGTTGTTTCAACACTTCTTTTGTAGTTTCTTTGCATGTTGGTTGTTATTTGCTTTTAAACATTGTTGTTTTATTTGAATTGGTAAGATTAATGAAATGTTTATGCATCTTTTGAATCAATCCATTCATATTCACTCGTTTTTCATTTATGTTAAAAATAAAAAAATAAAAAAAAATAAAAAAATAAAAAAATACTCCTTTCATTCACTTTTGTTTATCAAACCGTTGTGTTAACAAAGATTGGAGGGAGGATGATGAAAACGAAACACCTGAAATTGTTGTGGTATGCTTTTGAGTAAAACCTTGTCGATGATGTAAGGCATTGTTTCAAATCCCCAAACACTGGAGTGATAAGGAGTTAATCCCTAGACAACCACTTTGAGCCTAGAAGTTGGTGTTTATTTCGGATCTAAAACCCTTAATCTTAACCTGGGGCAGGGTAGTTGTGTTCAAATAGTTTGATCATGCATTCGATCTTTCAAAAAATCGTCCATATGAACACCCCCAATTAGGTTCAACCACATGTTATCCTTCGCGCACATGTTGAAGTGTCGAAGAAGTTAAGAAAAGCTAAAATTAGTGTTGGTTGATCCTTATCCACCAATAATGTGGCAGTCAATACCTTTAAAGAATAAAAAAGGCCCGCTAAGTCAAATACCACAAAATGACTTAGGCAAAAATCAGGGCATCCCGATGGACCGAAAGCTTCGAAGAAGTGGTCCAGGAAAAATTAGGGATAAAATAAGTAAATCGAAAGAGGTCATTAAATCCTCAACAAAAACAAAATAAGGTGACTGCCATTTCAAGAAAATTCGTCTTGAATCCTCATCACACCTTCGAACCCTCTTGGAAGTCGAATGCGTGTATTGAATTAACTGAACATAGGAATTGGAGATCATAAAGAAGAAGGGGTGGGTAAAAATAAATTTCGAGCCTTATATCCTTTTGTTTCAAGAAACCACGAACCAGACCACGTTACAACCCTTAAAAGACCTAATTGAGGCATGGTTTATTTTGAGAGCATACTATAACAAGGTTGTGTTAACTTGACTCCAAACAATTTTTGTTAATCATTTGACAGCACCAATTTGCATACTGTGAATGACTTGATCACCATTGTGTTCTTATCAACAACTCTTTCATTGTATTTCACCCATTCATATCAATAAACTTTGATTTCAAATTTTGGCATAAGTATTGAATTAAAATTACCATTTTTGAATGAACAATCTTATTTGCGATTCAACACTTAGCGTCAAAGAAATTCAATACACAGTTGAGGAACTTGATGGAGTGAAAGAAGTCTAGTCAAGGTAAAATCACTTTGAGCATCAGTTAATTCGAGCTAGTCACCCTAAGGGTCATCTAGCCAAGAGTAATCTGCTTTAAGAATCAGACAGGGGCAAAGCCACCTCAGAGCTCAGTAAGTCCAATCACTCCAAGGTTCAGTTAGCCAAGAGTAATTTGCTTCAAGACTTAGACCGGGGCAAGCCACCTCAGAGCTCAATGAGTCCAACTATCCAAAGGACAGTCAACCAAGAGTCTGCCATTCCAACATTTGGTTAGTCAAGTGCGGACCATTGCAAGTTTCAAGCACTTGGGGCAAGCCCTCTCGAGGTAGTCTCATGGAAAGTTGTTTCCAAACCCATTTTCAAGGTGAACATTTCCAAAGACCTAACAAACTGGGACAAGATGAGCCACAGAGGGGAAAAACCTCTTTCTTCGTGCTTTCAAACTGCTCAAACAAATTCTGCCATACGTCAACAACTATCGAGTTTAAGACGAGTGCCCGAAAATTATGCTAGCACGATTCATTAATCCTCCAAAAGGATTCCATTGGCTAAGCTGTGGCTATCAAACTAGATAGAATCCTCCTTTGACAACATCTATCATAAAATATTTGGTTGAGTTCTCTGTGTTGAGGAATCATGAGCTTCCATAAAAAGCCTTTACGAACTCCCAGTCTGCCCAGTGTCAGCATTCTCAATCATGATCATTCATATACCATGCATAAACGGAAATTCAAATCATGCATAGCCGAAATGTACTTCGTGCTCATTTTGCATTGACCCGGGTCTTGTTGTCGATCCTAGATCCTTTGACCTTTGATTCCAGTTTGTATTTGGTGCGCTTAAACCCACATCCGGTTTTTGCAGTCATTTTCAAATCCAATTTTTGTTCAATACTATTTAGGTCATGTATGAACCTGTTGTTGAGCTTTTATTCCGGGGTCAGGTCATACTTGAACCTGCTCTGAAGAGTTTTTCCAAGTTTTGTTCAATATTATTCAGGTCATATATGAACCTGTTGTTGAGCTTTTATTCCGGGGTCAGGTCATACTTGAACCTGTTCTGAAGAGTTTTTCCAAATTTTGTTCAATACTATTCAGGTCATGTATGAACCTGTTGTTGAGCTTTTATTCCGGGGTCAGGTCATACTTGAACCTGCTCTGAAGAGTTTTTCCAATTTTTTGTTCAATACTATTCAGGTCATATATGAACCTGTTGTTGAGCTTTATTCCAGTGTCAGGTCATACTTGAACCTGTTCTGAAGTTTTTTTCTCTATTTGTTCAATACTATTCAGGTCATATATGAACCTATCGTTGAGCTTTATTCCGGTGTCAGGTCATACTTGAATCTGTTCTGAAGAGTTTTTCCAACTTTTGTTCAATACTACTCAGGTCATGTTTGAACCTGTTGTTGAGCTTTTATTCCGGTGTCAGGTCATACTTGAACCTGCTCTGAAGAGTTTTTCCAACTTTTGTTCAATACTACTCAGGTCATGTTTGAACCTGTTGTTGAGCTTTTATTCCAGTATTGTCAGGTCATACTTGAACCTGCTCTGAAGAGTTTTTCCAAACTTTTGTTCAATACTATTCAGGTCATATCTGAACCTGTTGTTGAGCTTTATTTCATTACCAGGTCATATCTGAACCTGTTTGTTCAATCCTATTCAGGTCATGTATGAACCTGTCGTTGAACCCTTATTCCGGTGTCAGGTCATACTTGAACCTGCTCTGAAGAGTCTTTCTGTTTGATTTGTTTTAGTGTTGTCAGGTCATATCTGAACCTGTTTTTGAACTTTTTATTCCAGTATTATCAGGTCATATATGAACCTTTTGATACGCCCTTCTTGTTTTCTTCTCTGAGTTTGTTAGGTCATATCTGAACCTGCTGTCAGAATTTCTTGATATCCCCCAACATTGTCAGGTCATATATGAACCTATTTTGTCGTGTTTTATTCCAGTATTGCCATGTCATATCTGAACTTGCTGTGACATTTTTTCTTATTCGGGTTTAGTAAGCCATGTGTGAACTTACTACCGAAATCCCTTGTATTCTAAGTGTCGTTTATCAAATCTCACTTTGAATACTCTCTAGTGTGTGTCTGATTCTCCGGCAGGACTGTTTCCCCAGCAAGTTGTTACTTACCATTTGTCTGTCTCCCTGTGGATCATCAGTATTCCCCACATATTGGTCTGTCTAGTAGCATCTCCTGTCAAGGGTCCATCATACCCCTATCAGATATAAAAAATCACAACAAAAAAAAAAGAATCATGCATCCACGCATATCATGTCATGCATATCATATCATATCACACCATGTCATAGGGATTCAGGATCAAAATCCGGGTCTTCTTAGTATTTAACCATCTCCCACTATGATCATACGAAGAACGTTCTGCTTCATATTCTCTTGTTGAAGACGCTTAAATAGGGGCAACTGTCATACCCCGATTTTGGTCCTGAATTTTTTTTTCATTTTTTCTTTTTCACTTAGGCGTTTGGCCTAAAGTTCATTTGCATACATTCATCGCCAAATCCATTTTTTTATTGATAGACATCGGTCATTATCTAGCTTCTTGATCATGGTGTTTTTGATCATAAAATGGATTTTAATTATTTGACTTTTTTAATTTCAATTTGATTTTAATTTCGAATTAAGTTTAATTCCAAATTTCAATTTAATCTTAATTGTTTATTTTACTAATGAATCAAACTCTAATTGATTTTAATTTCCAAATGAATGTTAGAGTTGATATCAAAGTAATTTTAATGAATTATAGATTAATTTGATTTTAATTTGGTTTTTGCTGATTTGATTATTATTATTTAAATTGATATTTAGATTAGTCTTGGATTATTCCTAAAAATCCATATCCATTTTTTTTAACTCTATTTTTAAATCCATATCCAAAATCCATATCCATTTTCATTATCCATTTGGAACCAATTTAAACCATTTCACATCCAAATCCATTCAATCATAACAATTAACCAATTAACCCAAAGTTCATTAATCCAAAACAATTATTCAACAAAAAAAAAACAAATTCCAATTCCAAAGAATTCCATAACAACAACCTGCATCCTTGTTAATTTCCCCAATTACAATTCGTAATCATACTCATTTACAAATATGGATTTACAAAGTTTCAATAACTATTACAACAATCAAAACTTGGTAATTTTCTTCCGTGATTCTGGTCGAAACCCTTTGCAAGTAGCTTCAGTTGTTGAAGAATTAATCACTAAAGAAAAGTTGAAGTGATTATCGGCATGGCAAGAAGCAGCTCTTGTTGCTGACCTTGGAGCCAAGTTCCAAGTACCATTAATTTCATTTTTCTGCTCCACCGTCAGTCCCATCATCATTAGCCAATTGATGACATTCAGAAAAAGGAGGTAGTGTCGGACCTCACTATCACAATCGAAGCTGATGATAACAAAGGGGATTATATCAAATTGATTGCCTTGCTCAGATGAGGGTTCTTCGTTAGATGTGGCCGAGGAGTGTTCTCCGCTGGCGAGGAGATCTGTTGTGTGGTACTGGATCAAAGTGATGTTGTTGTTTTTATTCTTAGGGTTTTTGGCTGTTGCTGTACTCAAGTGGGTTGGACCCTATTTCATAGGCAAGGAGGTTATTCCAATAATAAATTGGGAAACAGAGACTTTCAGTCCTCCGGCGCTTACTATTTTGGTGTTTGCTTCAGTTGCACTTTTTCCAACTATACTTTTGCCATCTACACCCTCTATGTGGGTCGCTGGAATGAAATATGGTTATGGATTTGGGTTTTTGCTAATAATACCTGCAGTAGATATCGGTGTTTCACTCCCTTTTCTCATTTCTCAATCTTCCATCATAAAATTGAAGGATGGTTAGAGAAGTATCCAAAGAAGGCTTCTATTCAAAAGTATGCTGGCGGTGGAAACTGGTTTCATCAGTTTCGAGCATTTGCCTTAATCAGGGTTTCTCCATTCCCTTACATGATCTATAACTATTGTGCAGTGGTAACAAATGTCAAGTACGGGCCTTACATAATTGGATCCTTGGTTGGAATAATGCCGGAGATATTCGTTGCAATCTACACGGGAATTTTGTTTCGGACATTGGCTGATGCTACAAATGAAAGACAATCTCTATCTGCCCAGCAGATAATTTTCAATGCTTTAGACTTCTGTATAACTGTGGCTACAATCATCATTATCACAGTTTATGCCAGAGTTGGCTCGGTTTGTGCGAGCCATATGTAACCGAAGCCGTTCCTGCATTAGAAAAATGATCAGGATAATTTGAAAGTCCAAGTTATGGCTACAACAGGAGATACCATTCTAAAAGAGGACATAATGCACTTACCTCGACCAATTCATCCGCTTGTCGGTACCGCAGGGAGGTTACCGGCATGCTTTTGGAGATGGCTCAGCTTGCCGTGGCAATTTTGAGTCAAAATTTCTAATGCAAATGTGGTAAAGCCTGTACAACAAATTATTCAAACTAAGTCTGATTTAAGCATTTTTGAAAAATCACAATCAAAGAAAATCCCAAGTGAAAAACAGCAGAACTGAAGCGTTATATAGCCTATGCAAAGACTCTTAAATCAAAGCTAACGTCAGATGCAAGAAAACCACTGGTAGACTCTTATGTTGCTCATCGTAGGGCTGATACAAATCCTGGCAGTAGGGTTGCATATCGTATGACAGTTAGGCAGTTGGAGGCTTTAATCAGGCTGCCGGAGGCCATTGCACGTTGTCATTTGGATAATCAGGTACAACCTTCGTTTAGCAGTAAAACTGCTGCAAACATCTATAATAAGAGTAGAGTCCAGTGAGATTGATCTATCTGAGTTTCAAGATCAAGATAGGAAGGAAGAAGCAGGCAGTGGTGATGGAAATAATAATGGTAATGATGCTGAAACAATACCTGTCTCGAGTTTACTCCAAAGTACTATGAAAAGGAAACATGAAGAAATTATGCTGGTTCAGAGAACATGTTCTGTAAAGACATAGTATTGGTAGATGACGAAGGTTCACTGCAAGTGGATCCAGTTCCATATATTGCTGGTAATTCATTACATGGAGTAAACAACTCGTCTGAGAAGCCGGTGCATTCTGAAACGGATACGTTGCAATGGAGGCTCCAATCTGGATAGGGTCTCCTCCATTTGATAATAAGAATCCTTGTAGGGAAGCTCCTAAGCGCTATTCCTTATATTGCGAAATCCACCTTCCAAGTTGGCTTAAATGAGCAAGAAACGGGAAGAGTCAATGGGCAAAACCTTGCGAAGCATCCTTAACTGAGCAATCAACACCGTCTTTGAATCTTCCGGAAAATTGGGTGGAAGCATTGGACGAAACATCAGAATCACCAACCATAACCTGCTACAATAAGGCTGCAATCATCATGCACATTCAACAAGTCAGAGTTCAAACATATCAAATCCATGTTCATAAACCTGCAACATCAAACACAACGAGATTCTACCGATGATGATGAAATCGTTTGCTTAGGTGCATCGTTCTTCATGAATGACAATTACCAGCTGACGGGATTCACATTTGGCTCTCAACATATTCGACTCTTCTGTCTGCATTCTGCCTCCACTGTCATTGAATCAGGTTCTGGCATTGGTATTACTGGAATACTTTGTCGCAAATTCTGCAATAGAGTTGTGTCAACAGACTATAATGAAGAGGTGCTTAAGATCATAAATAAGAATATAGAGTTGCATTTATGTCCTGAAGATGTTAGTCCTACCTCTCATGGATTGGTAGCAGAGAAACTAGAATGGGGGAACACTGATCAGGTCTAAGAAATTCACTGCAGTAACACAATTGAATTAGACAAAGCATTAAAATTTCAAAGATTTCCCAAATGGGCATTGAGACAAAATTAGGGCGAAAAGGGCACAGGTAAAATTACCATTTCCGGATTGTAGCATAAAACAAGACGAACTCGATGCTGAGCACAAAAAAAGATTTTCTGGAAATTTCCCCTTTTGAACTTCATATGCCATCTTGAAAACCCTAAGCTGCAAAGATAAATAGGGGAGCGAATCAGTAGAGAAAAGAGAAAAAAAAACGGCGAACAAGATACCACAAACCCTAAATCCCAAATAAAAAAAAAACAGTATTGAGGAGAAAAAATTGAGCGGCGAGAAACTTCAAGCACCAAGGACCCTAATCCCCAAATCAAAAGGAAGCTGGTATTTGGAGAGAGGAAGGGAGAAGATTCGATCCTTCCCTGAGCCGTCGTTGTCGTCAGAGGTGAGCTTTACTTGAGTCTCCATGAAAAAAACCAAACCTGTGCATTTCTTAGGAGCGATTGAGAGCGAACCCGAGAGGATGAATGAGAAGAGAGATTGTGAGAGACGTTGAGCGACGTTCGAGAGAGCGATTGTTTGTTTTTTTGTGAGAGTCTGTTACTATTTTTTTTCCTCTTTCTTTCTTTTCTTTTAATTTATTTCAAATAGAATAAACCTTAAAGAAAAAACGTTCAATTTTCCTAGGATATTAGTTAATATTGGTGTTTTATATTTCCAACTTATTCCCCATTGTAAATCCAACAGCCATGCGGCTGGGTTTAATTACTAGTAGACCAACAAATTTCTTTTTTTAATTAGTTTTTTATTTTAATCCTATTTTTAATTTATCTTGGTTTATATACATAAATTAGCATTGTAAGTAACAACTAGTCATAAGTGGTCTGGTGGAGAGGGGTGGGTGCCATAGTCTCAGGTGGAGTGGGTTCAATACTCATATGTAGCATTCTTTAGTATTTCATTTTCTTTTAACGTTTTATTTTCTTTTAGCATTTTGTTTCTTTTAATATTTTTTATGTCTATGTTTTTTTATTAAGTTCATCATGCATGCAAAACCATTTTAAAACTATAAAAATCATTTCTTTTCTCGATTCAATATTGAACCCATTTTCCATACCCTTGTAAGTCGATTGCTTTTTATGCATCGCCATCAACCTCACATAGCTTACTCTTGGGCTTTCTTACAATGAGCCGGCTCCCTTGCACTTACACTCATGCATTATTTGTTGTTTGGGTCCGATTTATTTATTTCATGATTTTTGAATCCCCATTTGACAAAATGTACCCCACTCCCCCGATGTGTAATAATCTTGTACTATTTTATTTCTTTATTGTTTGGTCGTTTAGTTAGTTGCTAGTAAAAGAATAAAATCAACAATTTCAAAAAATACAAAAAATATGACTCGATCCAACGTCGAGTATTTTCTCAATAAACAAATCAATTCATTTCTCCCTCCTATTCTATTCCATTTCTTTCAAACTCTCATCAAACGCTTGATTCAACGTCAAGCCATTTCTCATAATAAAAACTCAAAAAATATTAATTCATAGTTAAGACCTTTTCAATAAAGGTGGAAATGGAACATGGTGTATACCATGCACTCCTGAGACTAGGATTCGAGATGTATATCTCGCCAATCCTAGCTCTCGCCATCATCCAATTTATCCACTTTGCTCTATCAAATACTCAGTTAAATCTTTCTCAAACGTCCATCAATACTTGATCTAGGTCAAGTCATTTTCACAACAAAACTCAAAAATACCTAATTCTTATTTAACATCTTCTCAATAAAGGTGGAAATGGAACATGGTGTATACCATGCACTCCTGAGGTTAAGATTCGAGACGTATGCCTCGCCAATCTTAACTCTCGCCATCGTCTAAAATTGTCAATGCGGTTTCTTCAAACCCTTTCTCAATCAAATTCCAAAATACTTAATTCCTATCTTAACCTCTTTCAATAAAGATGGAAATGGAACATGGTGTATACCATGCACTCCTGAGGCTAGGATTCGAGATGTATATCTCGCTCATCCAAGTTCTCGGCATCACTCAAAATACATCCAACCAATCAAACTCTTTCTCGCCGCCGTGCGATTAATCAAAAACCTTTTTCATAAACGAAAGGTATCTTGTCTTAAGTGATACAAAACAATGTTTCGGCCACGATTGTTGAGTAGAGATAAGTGACGCTTTTCCGAATGTAGATTTATGAATCCGTTCGATGTGTGGTACGCGTCCACTCCTCATCTGTTTTGGGTAAAACGATGTTTTTGTCGATTAATACAATATAGCATTCGCTAAAATCGACCAACAAACAAACATTTTTCTACCCAGAACTACGTAAGCCTTGATTTCTCTTTTGAGATACGTAGGAGCAGGATTTGTAAATCTTGTCAGGCCCACTAATAAAAAACTTAGGTTTAGTCCTTTCGTCAAAAATCCAAAAACATTTTTTCTCTCTTCTATTTTCTCTTTTCCCACCTAATAAATTGAAAAGCCTAACATTTCAACTAACACTAATGCACACAATTGACCTAATGGTTCCCGTTGAGTACAACGGATGTGAGGGGTGCTAATACCTTCCCTTTGCATAATCGACTCCCGAACCCTGATATTGGTTGCGATGACCATATCTTATCCTTTCTTTTGTCTTGGGTTTTATCGATATTTACCCTTTCCTTTTTAGGAATAAATAAAGTTCGGTGGCGACTCTGTTCAGTCCATCATTGCGAGCGTGCTATCGCGTTTCGCTTTGTAGTCGTATCCCCATTTTTTTCGAGGTGCGACACCTTCCCTTCGCATAATCGACTCCCGAACCCAAGATTTGGTTGCGAGACCTTGTCTTTTCCTTTCCTTTCTCCAGAATTTCTTCGAGCGTTTCCTTTCCCTCCTTTGGGATAAATAACGCACAGTGGCGACTCTTCTGTCATTTCTTTTTTCTTCGGTTGTTTTTTCGCAGGTTGCGACAGGTTCGAGGCATAATATCACTATAGTGGAATAACCCAAAACAAATGAATTAAATGTCTGGCAATAAGCGAAACAGCTCTTGGTTCACATGGCGGACTTTTCATTAGGCATCCCAAGAGGATGTGCATGGAATCCAATGAAGAATGATATTTGATCTCAAAAAGATGGTATTGATTGAATGAATAAAGAGTGATGGGTTAATAAATAAGGTAGCTCCCGAAAAATCTTAATTCTCCTACCTATGTATTCTCATTGTGCAATGAGAAAAACAGAGCTTTCGTAGTTCATCCTACTATGGCTGAAACAAAGGAAGATAGATTGATTTCCCAGGGTACGCAATCCTTCAAGGATGAAAAAGAAGTGCCAAGGTTCACAACCTTCTAGGCATGGTATCACTACCAAAGTTTATAACTGTTGATGTCAAGAAACTGAACTGCGAAGGTTTACCACCTCACAAGGTAAGGAATTGGATGGCTAAGGTTTAGCACCTCTCAAGGCAAGGAACTGAATTGTCAAAGTTTACCACCTCTCAATGCAAAGAATTGAACTGCCAAGGTTTACCACCTCTCAAGGCAAGGAACTGAATTGCCAAGGTTTACCACCTCTCAAGGCAAGGAACAAGTGCCAAGGTTTACCACCTCACAAGGAAAAGAACAAGTTCCAAGGTTTACCACCTTACTAGGCAAAGAACAAGTGCCAAGGTTTACCACCTTACAAGGAAAAGAAGAAGTGCCAAGGTTTACCACCTCTCAAGGCAAGGAACAAGTGTCAAGGTTTACCACCTCATAAGGGAAAGAACAAGTGCCAAGGTTTACCATCTTACAAGGAAAAGAATTGAACTGCCAAGGTTTACCACCTCTCAAGGCAAGGAATTGAATTGCCAAGGTTTACCACCTCTCAACGCGAATGATTAAACTGAACGAAGGTGTACAACCACAAGTTGCCTATAGCAAAAGTGATCAATTATTGAAGTGTTTGAATAATTGATGCTTGCTTGAAAAATACTTGTCAATTGTATGGTTCAAATTGCACTAAAGTCTATTAACAAAGACGAATACCTTGAGCAACTGGGTCATGTGTCCCATGCCCAAGGATATCATAGACAAGGATAGGAATTCTTCACTTTCAGTCATGTTGCGTCACGTGGCGTTGTCCAGAAAAATGAAGAGAAAAAAAGGAAAAAGAGGTAAGACATGTGTCACGATTCTTGAAGTTTTGAGTTTAATCAATAATTATTCATTATTTAATTATACACAATCTTGAATTTTGATTTACTAAAAATTTATAAATTAAAAAATTAATATGCAAATTATATATCACCGGACTCGATTTTCGCGTGGAATCCAAATATGCGATTGAATTTTACAAATGAGCCACAAATTTTGAAGAATCGTGCGAAAAGGTGAAAAACAAAGTATGTAAAGAATCGATCGATTCACATTCGTTATAATGATTCATGAAAAAATAATCACATATTCAGAATTGTAACGAAAAAACGCTTCTAATGATATATTCATACGTAATTAACGGTTAAGAATTAAAAAATCACTATTTTTAAGTTTATGTGTTTTATGAAAAATAAGTGTTTATTTAATAAGCAACATTCAAAACATTAGCTAAAATTGATCAACAAGCAAAAGTCCAATAATTCATGGCAAATGTGTGAAAGAGATAAAGGATTACCAACGGAGCGGAGATTTGCTCCGGTTAGTGTTGAAAATCGAAGCGTCGAAAAGAAACCCGGATATTTTCAAGAATAAGCTCCATTAATCTAATTAATTTCCAAGCTTTGATAATTATTCTTGATGATGAATGAATGTAGAAGATAAATCATGAATGTGGAATATTGATGAATAAGTTTGAATTGATGAATCTTGGATGATGATTGTTGATAAATCTTGATAAACTTTAGATGATGCTTGTTGATGATAATGCTTAAATTGTTGATTGATGATTTATTGAAATTGGATTGTGGCTAAGTTCCACCATTTTAGAACTTCAATGTGAAGTTCTAAATGGTGATAAAGATGAACTTTAGTGAGGGTGATGGACAAGATAAATATTGAGAGAAATTGAGAAGAAAAAGTGGTAGAAAAATAATGATTAATTGTGAACTTTCCAAGTTAGGTTAGTTAATCCCTAAAATGTGAAAAATAACATGTTTATATAGAATTGGTAGGTGAATGATCACCCTTGAATTATGATCCAAGTAATTGGTTTATCAACGGTTAGGAGTTAATTTAATCCTTAGTTGCGGATCACCAATTTCGACCATAAGATTAAATGTTAAGAGTGGCTAGGATTGAGTGGAAAAAATGAAAGTTGAGATTTGTACTTGTTTGAAAGTTTTGTGTTAGTTTGGAAGTTATGGTAGTTAAGGGTAATTAGGTAAATGGATGGCTTGTGGAGAAATAGGTAGTTAAGGATAGTTAAAGACCAATGATGTTGGAGTTTAGCAAAAGT